>NW_019385065.1:81680-95068 GCF_000671375.1 Centruroides sculpturatus | reverse complement strand
AAGTCAAACGAACTATTTTCAACGTTTCTGGAACGTTTACAATCGTTCTATAATCGAACCAATATTCGAATTTTATGTTCGAATTTAATTCGAACAAATTCGAACAAAACATTCGAAATAGAAAGCCACTTTCAACCACTTTCAGCCCCATATCTCCCGCACCCTTATAGCTATCGAGACGCAACCCCCCTGGTGCAAGAATGGAGACTTGGGGCTACTACCACATACAAACACATATATATATGGACATGTATGTCCATATATTTCACTTTTCCGCAAAAACTACACATCGCACGTGAATGGTGTTTGTATGTGGTGGTAGCCCAAGTCTCCATTCTTGCATAGGGGTGGTTGCGTCTCGATAGCTATAAGGGTGCGACTATGCAGACGCGAGCGAGCGAATTTTCCAAGCGAGCGAGAATATGTGGCGAGAAGAGGCGAGAAGCGATAAATATCAAAACCTGTCAGATATGTGCGAGAACCAGAAATTCGCTCTCGCCAGCGTTATTTCTCGCTTCTCGTTTGTGCATGGTTTTCCTTTGCGAAAACTAAATCGCTCGCAACCTCTCGCTCGCTCTAAATTCGCGTCTGCATAGTCGCACCCTTAGGGTGCGAGAGATATGAGGTTGAAAGTGGTTGAAAGTGGCTTTCAATTTCGAATGTTTTGTTCGAATTTGTTCGAATTAAATTCGAACATAAAATTCGAATATTGGTTCGATTATAGAACGATTGTAAACGTTCCAGAAACGTTGAAAATAGTTCGTTTGACTAAACGTAAAAATTCTCTAATTAGTCTGGAAACGGGGGACCTAATTCTTGCATTCTGTGAAAACGGGTAAGATTGGCTATAATGTAATTATCTTAATCTTCACTATCGTTACTTTTTGCCCAGCGAAGCGGGTCCTTGCAGCTAGATTCTAGATTACTTAGAAAAACAGTCTTTTATATATATAAAAAAAACTATATTACATACAAATAAAAACCCAGCGAAGCGGGTCCTTGCAGCTAGTATATATATAAAAATGGACGTGTATGTCCCTATATTTCACTTTTCCGCCAAAACTACACATCGCACGTGAATGGTGTTTGTATGTGGTGGTAGCCCCAAGTCTCCATTCGTGCATAGGGGTGGTTGCGTCTCGATAGCTATAAGGGTGCGGGAGATATGAGGCTGAAAGTGGTTGAAAGTGGCTTTCTATTTCGAATGTTTTGTTCGAATTTGTTCGAATTAAATTCGAACATAAAATTCGAATATTGGTTCGATTATAGAACGATTGTAAACGTTCCAGAAACGTTGAAAATAGTTCGTTTGACTGGACGTGAACAGGAGACGTTCAGAAATAGAATCGGGACCAGGTCTCTAATTAGTCTGGAAACGGGGGACCTAATTCTTGCATTCTGTGAAAACGGGTAAGATTGGCTATAATGTAATTATCTTAATCTTCACTATAGTTACTTTTTGCCCAGCGAAGCGGGTCCTTGCAGCTAGTATATATATATATATAGATAGATAGATAGATATAGATATAGATATAGATGATGGTGTAATTAATGAATTTGCTGAAATGAAAGCCAGAAAAATTCAATTAAAATAAATACTATTAAAAATCTATTGTAATATATTTGTTTTATTATTTTCCCAAAACCAAATAAATTAAGGGGCCTAAATGCAAATTCTTGTACAGGGCACAGAAATGGCTAGTTACGGCTCTGACTCGTACTGTAGTTTGTAGTGAGAAAGGTGCTATGATATATGTTATTCACAATTTATATTGTGTTTATTAATGATAGAGAGATTAAAGTTGAACAAAAAGAAGTTAGAAACAGGTTAAAGAACGCATTAAATACCTTGATTAGCTATTATATCAAATATTTTAACGATTATGTACGATCCGATTCGATCCATCTAAAAACATCTCAGCGGAACTTGCATAATCCATTATGTATTTTTAAACTTTTTAGATTATCTCTGTTTCGCGAAGATTATGTTTATTTTGTGAAATACGGTAGAAATAATGTCTTTGCGACCCAATGTATTTGTAATGGTTCCGTGATCCAAATGTTTAGAATATAAAAATTTTAAACAATCTGGTAAACTTGAGTCACTGTGTATTATGTAACGAAATAAAATAATGTATTATTGATACATGATTACGTGTGAAATGTAACATTGAATACATTTCTACGAGAGCGGTTCAGGCCAATTTCGATTTGTAACAAATAAATTTATAATAAACTCAATTGAAGTAAGTTAGTCTTACATTTTTAAATAGTTAACTATTGAAAACTATTCAGGAATACTGTATTATTTTTTAAAGTAAAATAGACATGCTTATTAAAAAAAGCTCAATGAACTTTTTTTAAAATTACTTTTCAGATTGTAACATTTTGTTAATTCCATTTTGTATACATACAAAAAAAATTCTGTAAAATTATTTATTGATCCACTTGTGTCAAAATTCATAACAAAAAATTATAAAAAATAAGGAATGTATGACAATAAACCTAAAAGTTTGAATAAACAAAGATATTTTCAAAACCATTGCAACCAGAACTTTACATAAAATCTCTATTTTGATGTTATTTAAAACAGGAGAGAGAAATCAACTTTACACACACATTCTACTGTATAATCTTAATTTTATTACTAAATGACAATAATGCCGCGCTGCAATTTTTAATCATAATTTATTTAATCTAAATTATGTTCTTTTTGTTCATCTCAAATTAGATTAATTTTTGTCATTATTTCAGATGACGATTTAGCAGTTCTGCAATTTAAATTATAATATCAATACAAAGTTTCACAGCACCTTTCTTTTTTCTACCACTTTCTTTAATTTAACTAACGTTTTCGGCCATTTAAAATGGCCTTCTTCAAGTTAAACAAATTAGAACGTCAGTTATAAAATAAATCAGAACATAAATTTAAAACATCGAGGTCTTGTGACATCATAGGTTTTCGATAGAATAAATACAGTAAATAAATAAATAAATACAGAAATAAAATTATATGTTAAATTTAACAATCTTAGTGCAAAATAAAAAATAAACATCACATAAAACAAAATTTATAGAGAGACGTTTACAAATTCGTAAAGTCACATGACGATCTTATCGGAATCTAATATATAATCGAGACGGGTTGATGATAATGATAATAATAATAAGCGCAGAGCCCAAACGGTTAGGAGTTGAAAGTTGAAATTTGGTACACAGATAGGGTACTTCACGAAAACGCACACTAAGAAGGGATTTTTCGAAATTCCCCCCGGGGGGAGAGAGAGACAGGATTAAAACTTCTATATACATTATGGATACGAGCCCAAACGGTTAGGAGTTGAAAGTTGAAATTTGGTACACAGTTAGGGTACGTTAGGAGAACGCACACTAAGAAGGGATTTTTCGAAATTCCTCCCCACGGGGGAGAGGGACAGGATTAAGGCTTAACACTTCCATCAACAATGGAAGTGTTAAGTAACAATGGAAGTGCTAAGTAACAATGGAAGTGTTAAGTAACAATGGAAGTTTTAAGTAACAATGGAAGTGTCAACAATGGAAATGCTACGTAACAATGGAATTGTTAAGAGAAAGCGACGTGCAAGACGCAGATGCAGTTTTTTTCGTTTTTGCGGGAAATCGAACATATTTTTAGACCCATCTAAAAATTCTCTAATTAGTCTAGAAACAAGGGGACCCAATTCTTGCATTCTGTGAAAACGGGTAAGGTTGACTGTAACGTAATAATCTTTATCTTAGTTATCGTTACTTTTGCCCGAGCAACGCCGGGCCCACCTGCTAGTAAGTAAATAAACGCACTTCCTTTAAGGAATTGTCTAGGAGCAATTGCCAGGCTGTGGATAACGAGTCGGCATCCCTGCTATTAATGCAATTCTCTTTAGAAATCTTCGCGAAATCCCTTAATGTTTCTAGTGTTCATAGTTTGCCATTCTCGTATATTAATGTTAAAATCTTAGCTTCTTCCCATTTGGGTGTTATATCCGGCTCACTTGCATATTGAACTAGAGTGGTATTAAACTTATTGTTATAAGTATCGAACTTGTGCTCCGCTATCCTTTTTGTTAACGATCTGTTTGTTGAGCCTATGTATGTTAATCCTTCCTGTTGGTATTAAACTTATTGTCGTCTAGCGGTACCAAGTATACTCCAGGTTTTCTGGCTTCATTGCCTTTATCTTTGGATTTGGTAAGAAGTTTATATATTGGCCACCAGTCACCAAGCGATCTTCGTACCCTGAACACTGGGAGTTCGGTCGTGTATCACGCCTCGCTCAGACGGGCTGGCCACGCATGTTGCTAGATCTGAAGGTTAAAAAGTAGCGTAGCTGTGCTCCAAAATTAGCGGATATGAACTGTTTGTAGCCCAAACAATAAAAATGAATTATTTTGCAACTATGCACTTTTACTAATGAAATAAGTTTGTAATATATATATTACAATATATATATATAAATGGACATTCGGTGTATCTGCATAAATTTTCTCTAAATCAAAACAAGTCATTTGCAGGAGAGGCGATTCATTTTTTGAACTTAGAGACTTAACGACTACGGCTTTTGTTTTCAGTTTTAAGGCCCCCCTGTATCCATTGTACGAAAAACTGTTGTATCAAAATTTAATAACTTTTGGATCACTTATTGAGAGAGAAAATGGACAATTCCAACAGGATAATGCTGGTAGTAGACAATCCACAATTTCACAAGCAAGTGCTTGTGAAATTGTGGTTTGTCTACTGGAGCGAACGACGGATGGAAAACGGAAGCAAAATATCTTTATCTTTGTTAAACGTTGCAACTTTATTTATACAGTTAAGTGTAATGAAATTAAATAAAACTTTATTAGTTTTGTATAATACAATAAATGTTATGCGATTTTATATATGAAAATAAAAAAAGTAGAGTATTTTTAAGATTTGTAGCCTGAAGATAATTGTCACTAGCCCAAAAAGTAGCGTGTCGCCCAATTTGAAATTTTTGTAGCGAGGACACTTAAAAAGTAGCCCAAACTGGCAACATAGTGACCACGTGGAATTTTCCGGGTTTTCTCCACGTCTGTAAACGCCTAAATAGGGGCCAGTTTCCCTCAAAAGACTTCCCGGAAGGCACCCCCCCTAGGTAGATCGCCCAGATGTTGCGTTGCCATAATAACAAACAAACAAGTTTATATATCGATGGGTTACGTTTGTACGCTAAATCTGCCTTGACCTTCTTGGCTATGATTTTATAAGTTAGGCTCAATCTAGGGTCAAAGTCAACCACTATGCGTTTTCTTTGTTGTTTTAGAGATTTTGTATTTACCGCTCCCGTTTCTACGTTGCCCTGTATCTTGTGAGCTAACCTTTCTATTAACTTACTGCTGTAACTGTGGGTTGTGACGATGCGTTTAATGTGTTCTATTTCTTGTAGTGCGTCCTTGACGTTAGAGCAATGGGTAAAAGCTCTTTGAAGCAGAGTTCTGTACGCTGCTTATAAGTATACGGGTCGTTGAAGGGCTAAAGAAAGATTGTAGGTTAGGTTTTATGGTACACCTTTGTAGTTATACAACTGTTTCTCAACAATATTTTGAGGTCGAGGAAATGGGAATACTGTACTATCATTTTCTTACTGTAACATTAACGTAGGGCCAAATGGATTGCCATTGAAAGCCTGCAGTATTCTATCCAAATCTGGCTTAAATCTCCAAATAGTAAGAATGTTATCGACGTAACGCGTGTATAGGTCTAATATAATTTTTGAAGCGAAGTTTTCTAAGATCTCGCTCCTTAATTTTCTAACTATTAATTCACACAGATCTCCAGATAGAGGCTACCCATTGCAACTCCTTTTTTGAAGATAATTTTTTACTTTCAACAAGCAAACTTGTGTGTAGCACATTAGGTGGGCTAACTCCAGGATATATTTCCTCGATTATATTAAGTAATAAGTACGGATTATATTAAATTATAAACATTCATATAAATCAGTGATGAGCCCCTTTTTTCTGGATGCCGGCTTCAAAGAAACTTCATAGGCTTCCGGAGGGTGGCATACTTTTTTAAGAGAGATGCAGACTTGAAGCTTGCTGAATACCAATGTACTATACTCCATAACTGCAAGTATACAAGATACAAAGATAATATATGCTAATGATATTCAAATAAGTTATAAATATTCTCATCTTTTCACTGGCCAAATTTAATTGGAATGTTCTTCGTGACAAATATCAGCTTAATTAATGTTGCAAAATGGCATAATGCAGAAAACAAAAAAATATTAATAAAATTACATTGCCAAAGCCAGAGGCCGCATGAAGCATGAGTGCGCAAGTTGCTCATGACTAATATAGTTATGCAGTTATAGAAATGAGTTATATTAGTTATAGAATTGACTATGGAATCTTTTGTTTACTTGTTTGTGAGAAGGTTTTTCTTTTTAATTGACATGTGAAAACTAACAGTTTAAATTTTGCCAAATGTTTATAAATATTGTTAAACTAAAAGTATATATTTAGAAATATTAAAAAGCAAATACAACCGCAACGAGGTCAGTGTTCCGTGCATGATGATGTATGATCGATAGCATAATCATTGTGCTATCGATCATATGGATTTTATCCAGTGTACTAAAAATATATCTTTCTGAATTTGAAATTTATAATATAATATCATTGTTTTTGAATATCAGTATAATAATTGTTTATTTCTATTGCTTGATCGGAGTTTCTTCGAGTCACTGTGTATAAATTAATAATTTTTTACATTAATACTCCGTCAAGTAATTTTTGTAAGGCTTTCAGTTGTCAATTGTATAGTACTGTACATGTATACATATACGTACATCTAAGCTCTTATCTTTGCTTCTCTTTTAAGAGAGTGGCATATAGTCCAGTCGTTGAATAAGATACAATGTTATTAACTCTATTAATAGCAAATAACTTTTTAAAAATTAAAACTAACTTGTGCTTAATAATGTGCTAATAATAGTTTCGAATATGTAAAAAAACAAAACACTTTCATTCATCATATTCCTACTGAATACTGTTAAAATATTCACTATTGCTCCCGGGCGTCACAAATCCAGGATTTAATACTGATAAATAAATAAATGATACATATTTTTCAAATGCACAAATTTATATTATTTTTTATTGGGTATTTATCATAATTTTTTAAAAAAATATATAATTAAAATTTACTTTCGACTGAGAAATTTTACAGTCATCATTAATTTAGAATTTTTATTTCTATTTAAAAGTACACTTAACTGACAAATAACTAATATTAAGTTCTATCTGCTACTTAAATTATTTCTTTAGGCCTATACCGGTTCTATAAAATATTCAAAAATTCCAATTTAACATTTAAAATAATATCACCATTCTTCCAGTAATTTATTTTGGTTAAAATCGTTAGAAATAATAATTTTGTTTAATGTCGTTCAATGTTATTTTCCTTTCTGATCGAAAAAGACGATTTTTTTACAATAATTTGATCTCCATATATGAATTTATACGATTATATAATATTATGGTGCCAATTTTAATTAGATGTTTACTAATTTCAAGGTTAATTGATGTTTTTTATTATTTCTCGAGACAAATAAATATTAGTGATGGACGATACCAAAATTCCTCCCGATTCAGATTCTTTTGAATACTTTGTAAAGTTTATTTTAGTTTAGAAAAATTAACGATTTACCTTACGAGCACGATACATTCATTAATTAATAAACATGTTTATTATATATGCCTAAGAATGGAAAACGTTTGGGAAATCCAGAATCAATCTTTCGAAAGAAACGTGAATATTCTCCTTTATGTAGATACAGATGCTTTCATTGTGTACTACAAAATATATTTTAGATAAAATGAATATTACAACACTACCCTCGAAGAGATTACAGCTAATTCCCTTTTACTCAACGAACTGTTCCGTGACGTCATGTAGGGTCGCCATCTTTGGAAACCGATTCTTTGGCCAATGCGATGGCCAGTGGAAAGGAAAGGTAAATGAAAAACAGCACTTTTTCACGCTTCTCGCAATGGGAATGTCTGTTAAATGATTTAACTCCATCGTATTTAATACTAAATACGGTTCGGCAAATGATGCAACGAGCCGAACAAATATCAACAACGTTACGAGTTAACCAATTCTTGAATTCATTCACTCGAGCCTCTAATGTCTAGACCGACTAGTTTTTAAAAATCATTTTTAAGACTCAAAATGGCATTAAACTTGGCGCGAACAAGTATTTTTACTTAGAACCGCGCGATTCGCATTTGAAAATTTAACGTATTACGGCATCGTCTGTGAATCATAAACTTTCATAATTATAATGAGAAAATCGTTTTATCATTACAAGTAAACACACTAAATATTAAAAATAATTTTATATAACATTTTTCAATAAAAATGCGATTTTGTTTACATTTTAAATTGTTTTGCCAATCGCTGGTCTCAATTTGAAACTAGATAGCCTGATAGTTCAATGCTAACTCGCTTACAATTAATTAAAACTTTTTTAAAAGCAGGAAAATTTATAAAAAACTAACAACTAATGAAATTACTAAACAATTAAAATAAATGTAAATGTGATTATCCTTTGGCGAAACAACACAAACAATTTCTATAGTTATGTCGCATAAGAAAAAAACCTGCAATTAAAAAACTTGTAACTAAGGGTTCAAACATGCAGACAAAATTAAATAAAAATAATAAAATAATAATTAAAATTCTAGCCTTTACACCGAAACAAAAATTAAAATTAAAATCAAATGAATTGAAAATGGACATTTATCGTGACATCTTAACAAGCCGGGCTGCAATTTTAAATTTAAATTTATTTCATTTAAAATATATGCTCTCCACCTCAAATCAGTACTGTAGTGTCTTGCTTCCGTACATCATACTTTCCTGCTAGCAATGGAGTCATGCCGGTCATCTAGCTCAGTGGTCCCCAACCCCCGGGCCGCGGTCCGGTACCGGTCCGTGGATCAAATGGTACCGGGCCGCCCAAAGAACATTAAATTATTTCCATTTTATTTACTATGGTGTATTTGTCTCCGGTTTGTGCGACTTTTAATAGACGACGGAACAGCGGAATAAACTGGATATAAGAAACACACTTCGAGTGTCATTGTCTTCTATTACCCTCAGATGGAACTGTCTTGTTGCAAAGAAACAAGCTCAGTGTTCTCATTGATTTAGCTTTCTGGTGAGTTAAAATGTTAAGTCACATTATATTCATTTTTTGGTGTAATTGTATTTTATTTTGAAGGCACGTTTAAATACAGTTAAATTAAAATTATTAAATGAAATCAATGTAAAATATGAACAATCAACGTCCCCCCTCAGTGGGCCGCGGTAAAGTTATCAAACGTTGACCGGTCCGCGGCGATAAAAAGGTTGGGGACCGCTGATCTAGCTAACTCCTTTCAGGGGAAACTTTTTGAATTGAAAACAGGGCTGTGGAGTCGTGCAAAAATCTACCGACTCCGACTTTTCCTTACCATCCGACTACGACTCCGACTCCGGCTAAAACACCTAAACTCCACGACTCCGACTCCGACTCCACAGCCCTGATTGAAACAACGCAACTTCCGGTTTGTATCGGTAGTTCCTATAAAGTTAATCGGGGCCTCATGCCCCTAAGTTTTCCATATCTGGTCTCGACTTCATCTATCTAACTCCATTCTCGAGATTATGGAAGGGGACAGACAACGGACGATAGTAGGAATTTATAGGTCTAAGTTTTTTTTTTTTTTCAAATTGCAGCCCAAAAATAATAGAATACAGTACTACAATATCGTATGCTGACTCGTCATATGAAATGTTCCAAAATCAATCCAACAAAGCCATTCCGATAAAGTAAATGTCGCTTATGTCATCTGTCCATCGTAGTGCCACGAAACTAGTTCTTAAGCGTAACATTGTTAAAGTTTAAATTAATTTATTTTCAAATATAGTAATTGCAGTATTATTCATGAAACTATTGGTACATCGCGCTCTGAATTTAAAGATAAAAACGAACATGTTTCTAGATTATCGGAAATTTTGCTTATCTGAAAGATTATAGGGTCCCATTAAGTTCGGATAATCGAGTTCTCACTGAACTTAAAAATTATCCTATCATTTTTACTTAAAATAACAAAAATATAATATTTGTTATTAAAGCTAAAAAAATGATTCATAGCATATCAATCTTGCTAATTCTGTCATCTCATTGAAGAAATTAACTAATTCCGGGATCTGTAAAACATAAATTCCATTAATGCTGCAAAATGTAATTTTACTTTCATTGAAGGATATAACTTCTCAAAGTTCATTATTCATTACTGTCCCTATGTCTTCATCCATTGGCATATCCTGTAATTTTTTCATTACTTCTCCTGGGTCCTGTGCAAACAATATACCGTTTTCAAGATTGGTGGCAATGTATGTGTGCAATCGTTTTTCAATAATATATATTGGTTCTCTGCATTTTTCCACTATTGGTCTTATTTCTTTACCGAGCTTATGTGTTTTAGAGAACCCAAATAATCTTGGCATCACTGATCGCCTGTTCCGACATTTTTTTTAAGGAAAGTTAATACGTTGCTAGCTTGCTTTCTCTCTTCTATCGATATGTTTGATAATCTTTCTATCAATCTGTTCGCATTCTGTTCGTTCAATATAATCCACGAAACTTTGTTGCAAGTTTCCCTTTTCATAAAAAAACAAATGCTTGCTTTTGTCTCAAAGACAGAAGAAATTACGTCGACAAATAAGTATATCAGTTATTGACAGTTCAGCTAAAAGACATGACATCAAATAATAAATCAGTTAAAATTAACGGTATCTTGAAGCAAATCAATTTTAAATTTTTATGAGGGTGTTCTGCATGGAATTTAATACCATAAGAAATAGAAAGTATAGTTTTATCTATAGTTAAAGCTTTGAAATCAAAGCTGACGTTTAAGAGGAATTATATTTCACTACATCAAATGTAGAATCTTTTTAAGAGAAAATGGCCCCTATTTAGGCGTTACAGACGTAAGGCGAAAACCCAAAAAACTCCATGTGGCTAGCCCGTCCGAGCGAGGTACGAAACCACGACCTGAACGCCCAGTGTTTAGGGTACGAAGACCACTTGACCACTGTGGGCATCTCGAATCTACGAATGTATTGTACTGTACAATGTATTTCCATGCTGTTAGCAACAGCAAGGAAATACATTGTACAGAATAAGTTTGTTAGAAACTCCTAATTTTCTACTATATATACGAGTATTGATATAATTTTGTATATTTTTTGAGTTATTTATTTTGTATTTTATTGTTATTTTTGCCAATTTTTAGTTATTTTTGCTTCATATTCAAATATTTAAGCGTTGTTATTCTTGTATTCTATTTTGAAACGATATTTAACGGTAAAGATGTTCTAAACAAAATGGCTTCAAGACAGCCTATTTAACAGGTTGAAAACGTTTGCCAAAATTAAACGAATCTCAACAGCCAAAAGGGTGTGATATATTTTGAATTGTTCTGCTGAGGGTGCTTTAGATTGTTGATCAATTGTGCGATATTTTTCGCTCTCCAACTTTTCTTTTATACTCTTTGTGCTAAATATCCAAAGAGATTCTCGATTGGCCGGCATTGTGGCAGACTTGACGAATTATGTTCTTTGGCTTTAAGGTCGAATGTGCATGGTGAGACAAAGGTTTTTCGGGCAAAAAGAATTCTTTTGCCCGAAATAGAAAAGAATTTTTAAAAATTTTTTAAATTCATTAAAATTTTTAAAAAGCACAGCATTTAACGTATAGTATTCATTCGTAATAAGGATCGTTAAAAAGAGAAATACTGTAAATAAATATGAATCGGATATTCAAAGTCTCGAGTATTTTTACTACATAGGCTTCGACGTCACGCGGAAACGCAAGAATGTGGGCAACAATACTTTTCACTTTCTTTGTTGCGAAAGTGGGCGATTTTCGAATGCGAAAGACATTTTGGAGCTTTTCGGAGTTATTTCTCGAGTTTATTTGCGTTTTATATAAAGGTGAGTAATATTTTTACAGATTACACAATATTCTGTACAAATATCTTTATAAAAATAGAATTACCGATCTCGAAATTTGTCTTTAGATAATCATAAGGTACTTAAACTTAAGCAATGGCGTCATCAAATGGTGCACACTAGGTGAGTAATCCTACAATTTTTTGTTTATAGCATAGTTTATATGGATTATTCCCAAAAAATACGTGTTTTGGAAATGTTGAGTCAAATTAGTCTAGAATCGATTAATTTTATGGAAGAAAACCTTTCAAACAGCCGTAGTCCGTAAACTGCATACGTGCCGGGCTGTGATTATCTCATGTATTTAAGGACTCGTACAACATGAAATTCATAAAAGACGGAACGTATCTACCGTGTTATGGGGAGTCTACTGTACACGGTTTACGTTTTAACTGCAAGAAAAAATCGTTGCGGCGCACGTTTACAACATCACGAGACTCAGTGAACGTCGCGCATTGACTCACGGGAAATTTGTTGAAAAAATGGCGGATACATTTAACATCGAGGGTTATCAGCGAAGGTAAATAAACAAATTAAAGTATTTATAGGATGTTTAATAACACTAATTAAACGTTGTGTTTCCTATCGTACGATAGGACTACCCCATACCTTTGTCGAGGGAAGTAGTGGCTTATATAAATTCGAAAGCAGCTCGGAAAATTAATTTTTAGAAAATTTACAAACGTATTACGCTGTTGATAGTAGAAACGATGGTATATGTAAATTCTATAGGTACTGTACATCACTTGCTAAAAAATTGAATAATTAAATAATTTCTGGATTAAACTCGTCTGTTTCTTTACAATATTATTCGTACATGCTTAAATAATCACGATTTTAATAAAATATGTCATAATTTTAACCCCAAACACAAAAATGAAGTTTAAACAGATCTCCTACTCGCCATGCTAGACGTAGCGAACGCCATTATCGACCGTCTAGAATTGCCAGATGGCGGCGCTCGACCGTCCGGCGTTCATGTTTTTGGCTGAAAACGACGGCCGCAATCTCTCTCTAAAAAAAAAAAAAATGCTAAACTCAAGCCATCCTAAATCTCTTTTTTGTAACACTTTAAATCTATCCAATCTTAACACATGGTTTAACATTTCTATACATTTACATAATTGTATATGTTACCGCTAAAGCTCGAAACTCGTTAATCTGCAGATTAGCTAGCGTGATCCGTTAAAGTTGTGAAAATTGTTCCATTTCTCAAATTACCTAGATAATGTGCAGAGTATCTAGGTAATCCGCACATTACCTACTAGGCACTCGGTAAAGTGAAAATAAGATCTTTGCCACAAATAAATGTACCACAAATAGGTGTGCTTGTCGCA
>NW_019385065.1:28510-75521 GCF_000671375.1 Centruroides sculpturatus | reverse complement strand
ATATACGTATTTTGGAAATGTTGAGTCGGATTAGTCTAGAATCGATTAATTTTATGGAAGAAAATCTTTCAAACAGCCGTAGTCCGTAAACTTGATACGTGTCGGGTTGTGATTGGAAGGATTCGTAAGAAAGCGGATTCCTAGAGAATGGAACGTATCTCTATCTTATAGGGGGGTCGACTGTACTGATATGTCTATTTTCAATTACATATATGATGAAATGTCCCCTGCTTACTTTACTTATATACCCACATCAAACATTACATAACATTTTTTTTTCTAGTTGTTTCTAGAAAAAATCAAAATGTCTAATTTTATCTCTAAAATCTGATATGATACTTTAACATAACAGTTCAGTCAACATTATTGTTTACATATATGTATGTATTATTACATATATTCTGATTCTCATAACAGAAATACATAACAAAAAATATTAACAGTCCAGTCATATATAATGTATTGAAACAAAAACATCTCAGATATAAAAAGTTTTGCCAAGTAAAAATTTATGACAATTTAGACAATGGTCAAAATTTTTCTTAGCAGTTTTTCTTTAGTAAAGATAAGCTTGGTGCTTAAATTAAAGGCAAAATATAAGGTAAATGCAGGTAAAAAAATCTTGTGTGTACTGCTTTCAAATGCCAAGCTTATCTTTACCAAAGAAATTATCTTTGGGTGTTTGGGGCAGAGAAATCAGCCCCTGAAAATTGGCAACTCTGATTGGTGTGTGTGTATATTATATTTATGTCAGTCAGTGACATTTTTACTTAGCGGTGAATCACTGCTGTGACTCCTGATCATTAATAATATTCTCAATTATTATATTATATCTATATCTATATTATTATTATAAAGAAGTAATGTTTGTAAGTAAGTAAGTTTGGATGTAGTGGGTAATCTCTGAAACTACTCATCTGATTTCAAAAATTATTTCACTAATATTTAGAATGGAACTTCAGGGTGGACATAGGCTGTATATTATTCCGGTAAACATTCATATAAATTAAAACAGTGTTTTTCAACCTTCTAGAATAAGCGATCGCTTAACAAGTTAAAAAATTCTGGCAACCTATAGGGCCATATTTAAACTATATCAGCGATTTTAAAAACTACGTATTTAATTTTCTTACTTTAAATATCGATCAAAAAACCAATTGTACTGTAAAATAAACAGGCACAACCTTCTCACTGAAATTCTAGTTTTTTATTATTGTAGTGTAGGACCTACAAACACTTGTCTTTTTCTTTCACCCATGAACCCCCGTGTAAGGCTTTGCAACCCCCTGGGGGTCGTGACCCACAGGTTGAAAAGCATGAATTAAAAGATATCATCTAGGTTAAGGCTTTTATGTCCAACAGATGGCACTACGAGTACGATGACCTAAGTTTGCTTTTCTGTGAGGCATTATGCTTTTCTGTGAGGATGAACTAAAGCAGATCATCTTCTATCTATCTACATAAATAAAAATGTAATGTTCGTTTGTTCCTACTGATTCCTTTGAAATATTGACACAACGCTACATTCGAATATGCACGTGTTTTTATATAATATACATGTCGAAATTCCCCCCACTGGGGGGAGATGGTTAGGATTAAGGCTTACCGTAAAGAACTTGGCTTCTATTATACTCTTTTAGATGCGGTTTTTTGCGTTTTTGATTGTGTTTTAATAGGGTACGTCAACAGAATGTACACTAAGAAGGGATTTTTCGAAAAATTTCCTTCATGGGGAAAGTGTTATACATTTATAATAGATACATTTTGAGCCACAACAACGCGTGGCGGGGTCTGCTAGTACTGTATATAACAATTTTAGAATTTGAGGGAAATTTGATTTTATTATAGTATTCAATATTTTTATTAGGGATATTTAACAATATAAATTAAACAGATAAAATGTATTATTGTGTACTGGCACAATGAAGTGACGTTTTTCTCAACACTGGGCTAGTTGAATCTTTTATTTAGTTAGATAAAATGTATTTTAAGTAGATTAATATGAATATACTAATAATTTATGTTTTTATGAAATAATTGGTATTAGAAGTGCAATGAAACCTTGATTTAACAGACCTCAATTTAATTTTTGTTCTATAGGAAAAATTTAAACCTTTTTTATTTGCAAATAGAGCATGCTGAAAGGTTATAACAATGACTTAATGCATATGAATTACTTAATGTACCATACATCATAACACATTTTGCAGATTTTAAGTTCATTATTAATATAATTTAAAACATTTGATTTCATGTGCTTTTACAATAATGGACACCCCTTTCCCTCAATTAGTCTATTAAATTGAGGGTTTATGAATTAAAATTATTATGAAAGCATTCAATTTCATTAATATATTTCTTTTCATTACAGGTTATGAATGTCCAACTTTAGAATCTGGAAAATTATATTTATATGGCATGAGATTTTGTCCTTATGTTAACAGAGTTAGATTAGTTCTCTCAGCCATGAACATCGAGTAAGCAAAGACAAATTTTGTTTTCTGTTTATTTTAACTATTATATATTTTAAATCTTTATTTTTTTTATGAGTAAAAGTTTAGAATAATTTTGTAAATTTATGACCTAAAGAATGATTGATTCATAATAGTAGAAATGCACTATAACTTTGAAAATATGAAAGTGATTCTTGTCATTAGTAAATTATGTATGACAAATATATTGGTAACATTTTTATTGACATTGAAACTCCTTTTGAAGAACATTTAAGCATTATCTTATTTGCTATGGCAGATACATTACATTTTTCAATTGAAAAGTTGTAGGAGTTGATGAAATTAGTCTAAATCAATTTTATTGCTTAAATTTCTGAACACGTTATTAAGCAATAATTCAACTTTACATTTATAAGCAGCTCAGAGTAGTTTATTTAACATGAAAGAAAAAACATTACATCCAAATTTAATTAATGATGTGATTGAAATGCTATCCTTCCACATCAATACACAACTAAGCATGGAAGTAATTGATTCATAAATGTTTCCAGTAACTTCTGCACATGATACTGCAATTCTGTCCTGCAAATTTGTGTGAAGGTTGCCAACTTGGGGATAACCAAACATCAGGATTTATTGAATGTGGGGTGAATGGATGCAAGGCAGACAGCTACAATTACAAATAAGCCTGTTTATTTACGCAAAATCTTGCACTCTACAGTGCGTCTCATTGACTGTTGGTGCTGGTCAGTAGAGTTGTCTGACCACCCTGGGGCTGTCAAGTTGTTTCTATGAGGGTCAAGAAGTCAGTGAAGTATCAAAATCCAAATAGTCTAAGGCAGCAGGGTAAAGGGAGGGATGACAAGTCTGCATGTGGAGCACAGCAGACTAGACAGACAACTTCACAATGAGAGGCAGAGGAAAGTCTACCTTTGTCCTTGAGATCCAGCCTTTTAAAGAATTCTTTCCCCAGATCTCTAGCTTTCTGATTGGTTGATTTCTTGTATCCAGGTAGATAACAGACTGTTTTGGGCTATAAAGGGTCAAATTCAACACCGCGTTTTATTCGATCAAGGGAAATTAATTGCACTTTGAAATTCCTGCTTGTATTTAACTATTACTTTGAATTCTTGTAAGTCTGACACAATCTCCATGCTAGATCTCCTTTTAAGGTTATGTAAAATTTTTTTTCTTGACTAATAATTTTATTCCTTCCTGATTTTATTTAGGTTTTTCTTTGATTTACAAGCATTAGAATCAAAGCCCAATTCCCTGATTTGACACTTTTATTAAATTTTTAACACATGAGTTTGAGTATTTCTTGGACCTCACATTTGCAATGGTAGTTGTAGCAGTTGAATAGACTATATTTTAGATAACCCATAGGAAAAGGCCAATGCAATTATGTCTGGTGAGCATGGTGGCCATTCCACAGATTCTCTCCTTGATCAATCCAGTGATCTGGAAATTCACAGTGCAACCAAACCAGTCTAAACTCAGTATGATGATAGAGTGAGGCTTTGTTAGGCTGCAACCATATCACCACACCATAATTTCTATCCAAATTTATAAAATACAGCAGAATTTCATTTTAACAAATTGCAGAACAATGGATTTTTTTCCAGGTCCTGCAAATCAATGTAATCACAAAATTTAAAGCAATGGGATTGGTTAAAAATTCATAAAAATTTTTGTTGTAAATTCTAAAAATTAACAAAATAATTTCTAGATTAAAACCAAGTAAAACTACTTTCTCTTATTTGACTTTGAGTGATTTATTTTAGCAGACAAACAAATAATGTAGAAATACTAAACTTTAATTACTAATAACTTTAAATTCACAAAATTCATCATAAAATCCAAATGCATTTCACTTACAATAAAGCTTCATCAGTGAACATAATGAACCCTAACAATTTCTGTTCCTTTTATGCTGTGTGATTTTTTCCTAGCATGTATCTACATTCATCCCGGTATTCAGATTTATTACATTTGCATATGCTATGATACAAAAATGTTCTATTATTNTCTTAATGCAAAATTTAATTTTATGATATGTAAAATATTTTTAAAATTGTTCAAAATATTTTATTCCTTTGCTGATAAATCAAATATTTTATGAAACTTGACAAAAATGATAACTTTTTAATTATAAAATATTCAAGTTTTCCTCCCAAGGTTTCTTCCTCATTGCTGGGATACTAGTTCAAACTGCATAGATATTTTCTTGTGATGCTGTTATGTAGTTCACTTCACTTTTAAAGTATACTGAAAAAAAAAAACTGGAAACCTTAATCTAATTTCTTTATAGATTATTATTACTGAAATAACTATACTTGCAATGTTGTCATCATTAAGACCTTATCTGCTTATTTTATCAAGTGTAATTTATCAATTTTATCTGATAAATTTAAATGATTCTTTATTATATGGAACACTTTTCTTATATCAAATTGCAGTTCATGAGGACTGTTTTACAAAAGTGTAGTGATTAGTTAGTGTGAAAAGTTTTTCAAAAATGATTGTACAATAACTAGTCATATTACAGACTAACAACTAAATTAAATACTAAATTAATGCATGTGTATTGACTATGGCTATATCGAAATGTAGCCAGTCTATTTATGGGGTAACTTGATTGAGGACTTTACAAATAAATGACACTTGTTGGTGGAAGAATTAATTTAATGCTAAATCAAAGAATAAAATTTACAAAACAGCTAGCGGACTTACACAGTATTCTTACAATTATACAAATTTCTTAATCTCATCCACTAATTACAAAGAGATTGCTTGAGATCACAATGTTACTAATATGCACTTATTCTAAAGATCTATACAAATATTTACATGGTGATATGCTCGGTAGTTCCATACTCTTAACACAATTACTTGATGAAATTGATGTTCTTTGTTTACACACGTGGTCAAAGCTTAATTAACAAACAAAATTATAAAATGTCGAATTGGGGAAATAATTGTCCCAATGAGTGAGCCTAATTCTTACATATATTTTTAATCAAATTACTTGCCAGTTGCGGTCAAATCCAGATCGATGGGGTTGGCTTGTCCTTTAGCACACAATAGTTCAATCTCCTATCTTTACTCTTTGATTCTTACACAAAACTCTCCACTCATTTATTCCAATTATTCTCATTTATTTGTCAATTTTTGGAGTGTACAGGAACATGATGGGAGCTCAGATGGGAGCTCAAAAGTCCAGTCCAGTCTCAAGAGTCCAAGAAGGAAAAAAAAGCCCTCTTACACATGTGACACGTATTTTTATAGCTCCCACCATCCGGGAACATCACTATACATAATCTGTACTAGACCAATCTACATTCACAACTGTGGTGACCCCAAAAGGTGATACAGAAGTTATAAAATACATATGCGTAACAAAGAGAAAGAGAGAGAAAAAAAAAACCTGATACAATATCACTTAAGAATGGAATATGATTAAAATTTCTTTATACAACTAAATAACTATAGTGGTGGAGCACTACACATGATTTGATTTTTAGTCGAAACTTTCCTATTCTGAGAGAATTAAAAAGTTTGTGCAATGAACCAAGTGCATTGAAAAGCAAGGAGACTATGTTAATTTAAAAAAAAAATTTTTTTAATTACTATTATAAATTTTATAACTACATGCATTACATTTAATTATTAATTCATCCTCTAGTTTAGCATATTCTTTAAAACATCATTTAGAATCAAACAATATCTAAATGTAAACTTTAACATATAAATTGCTTATCTTAATCATGATTTCATTCTTTGAAAAGACAGAAAAAACATGTTTGTTTCATATGGAATCTTTATATGTATCTTATCATTCAATGTGCAATTCTGTTATGTAAAATTATGGGAACAAACCTGTTCTTTCATTAATGAAATTCAGTTTTTTCTTTGGAAACAGTTGATAATTTCATACATTACAGGGACAAATGATTTTTTTTTTCTTAGTTTCTTTTCTTTCTAAATATTTTTCATAATTGCAATACTGATATCAGGTTGTAAAAGTGAAATATAAACATTTTGAAAAAACTTCATTGATAATTAACTCAATAATTACAGTTTAGTCTTCACATCTTGCCACCTTTTACTGCAAACTTTCAATCCCATAAGCATAGAATGACTGGGGTTTTACTTTGAAGAAAACCTCAAGCATCAGGTATTGTCACTGAACTGTTATTGGTTCTACAGAATGCAAAACCAATAGTAGTCAGTTGGCACAAAGTTTTGGCTGTAAGGTGGATGAGACAGAATCTTTCAGCTCAAATTGGCCACTTCTCTAAGATCATCTTTGTTCTGTGCTGGCATGTTGTCATGGTAATATTGGACTTTGTCAATTTTTGGAGTGTACAGGAACATCCAAGTTTGTTGAAATTAAAATACTGTAGTAGAGATAACAGAGACTTATCACACTGCTACTGGTAACATCAAAATGGCACTTCTATCATCAGAATTGCAGTCACAACTGCTATAATGGCTTATCAAGATTTTCTTTTCAGATATTGCCTGTTTATAATGAATCCTCATGGTACTGTGCAGTGTGGGTGGAAATAAATCTTGAACAGGTATGTTTTAAATTGTAACTAATGTCAATTTCTCTGCAAATCTGTTCTAAAACAGATATTTATTAGTGATGTAACGAATATTCGGTTACTATTCGGTATTCGGCCTATTTTTCACTATTCGGCCGAATACCGAATATTTAATCACTATTTGGCCGAATACCGATTACCTTAAAACAGGAGTTATAAACAACAAAAACACAGTAAATTAATCATTTTGGTATTTAGAGTTAATGTTATAGAGTTAATGTTGTTTGTTTATATTTATTTATAACTTGTAACATGCACAAAATAAAAAAGAAAATAATATTAGTCACATGTATTCACAATTTATAATTACAAAGATCAGCACACGTACACGTCTATCGTTGGAGAATCCTCGCACATCTGAGGGTCTGACCCTGCCTATCCTTTTTAAGCGCTTGTCTTTGCTCTTCCCTTTCTCTTTCCTCCATCGCTCTAATCCATGTATGCATGTATGCCATCACAATACGCGCTCACGATACTTTTGATTCGTCACTTTTCCGTCGTAGAGTTCCCATTTTACAATTATGTGACTCGGCCTGGTGATAACGGAGAAAAGAGACATATAGGACGTAGATATAAGTCACAGCTATGATTTCTAAGATTCGAGACAGCTTGATAGCCCGAACGGCCCCAGGCTTTCGCCCATGCACGCTAAGTGACTTTCATTACAAGCATTTAGCTTTCTGAAGTCTATGACAACAATTGTTTGGCATTGATGGCTGCGAATTTCGTGCCAATAAGCTGCTTCGACTCGTTCGATTATGTTATCGACTCAATTTCATATTTATTTTCATATTTTCACTTCGCGGTCCTTCTCTGTTCTTTCTCCGTTATTTACACGTGTAGGACATTTCATTGTTATCCACATTTGATATCACTTATCACATACTGCCATGACGCTCATGTCTGTCCGCTTCAACTGTCAAGAATTAACGCGATTGGCAAAGCGTAGTGACAGTGGGCCAATAGAGAACGGGGTCCTTGCCATAATGTGGTTTGCACGCCAATTTTCGTACGTGCGATAATCAAGCCGAATAGTTTGGCCGAGTATTCGGCTATTTGGCCACGCTCCTGGCCGAATATTGTAATGAATAGTATTCATTACAATATTCATTCAATTCATTACAATTCAATATTCATTCAAATTCATTACAATATTCATTCAATTCATTACAATTCAATATTCATTCAAATTCATTACAATTCATTACAATATTCGGTCTTAGGCCGAATATTGTAATGAATAGTATATTCGGCTTAAGTCCGAATATACTATTCATTACAACACTAATATTTATATATTTTTATGTATGGCTGATGAGGGTCTTGTGTACAAGAATGCATACCAGTAATAAAGTTGCAATTTGTTGATAGAAGTACCATTTTGATATTACCAGTAGCAGTGTGATAAGTCTGTTATCTCTACTACAGTATTTGAGATTTTAGTTTCAACAATATTTGAGACAAGCTTTTTTATAACATTCAAGTTGTTATGCTAATTCTCTGATGGTCAATCATTGACTCTATCAGTTGCAGGAGAATGTTGTCATCAATGGTAGGATTGCTGTCTGGATGGGGTTCATCTTGAAGCAAGAAATCCAGCTTTGAATTTCTTGAATCAATTATAGCAGATCTGTCTGTTGATTGTGTCCTCTCCAAATGTCTTAGATGAGATCATGAGCCTTCATTGCATGGTGGCCATTTTTGAAGTGAACATGAATGTGTTGTTTTGAAAGTTTCATATTATCAGATATTACAGTCGACCCCCCTATAATTACGGTCCCTATAGTTACGATTCCTATAAAAATACAAAAAAATTGCTACCGGTATCCGTAAAAAATAGTAAAAGTTCCCTATAAACACCTCAAACGTCATCGGGAAGCCGAACTACTTTCCCGCCGTCCGTAGCGCCACGCTACAGAGAGATTTCTATCGTCTGGACAGTATTATATAAATTATATATAAATTAGGTACTGTACATATAATTATATATTAATTATATATAAATTAGGTACTGTATATATAATTATATATTAACTTATTGTAACTTTGTTATAATTAAATATATAATTTCCGCCGTCTAGCGTGGCGCCACGCTACGGAGATTTTTACGCTAACTATCGTCTGTCAGTATGTAAATTAGGTACCGTAAGTCTAATACAGTACTGTAATTTTATACATTTCTTGTGAAAGAAACATTTCTTATTCAACGGCGATTAAAATTATTTATATTAATGATGTCTCCGAAGTTCTACGAAGTTTTCACAGAAAAATAAGTTGTTAGAAATCGGCCGCTCTTTGCTGAGCTGTTCCGCGACGAAAACAATGTTGAGCAATGGCAATGTCGAATGGTGACACTCGGTAAGTAATCCTACAATTTTTTGTTTATAGCGTAGTTTATACGGATTATTCCCAAAAAATATATACGTATTTTGGAAATGTTGAGTCGGATTAGTCTAGAATCGATTAATTTTATGGAAGAAAATCTTTCAAACAGCCGTAGTCCGTAAACTTGATACGTGTCGGGTTGTGATTGGAAGGATTCGTAAGAAAGCGGATTCCTAGAGAATGGAACGTATCTCTATCTTATAGGGGGGTCGACTGTACTGATATGTCTATTTTCAATTACATATATGATGAAATGTCCCCTGCTTACTTTACTTATATACCCACATCAAACATTACATAACATTTTTTTTTCTAGTTGTTTCTAGAAAAAATCAAAATGTCTAATTTTATCTCTAAAATCTGATATGATACTTTAACATAACAGTTCAGTCAACATTATTGTTTACATATATGTATGTATTATTACATATATTCTGATTCTCATAACAGAAATACATAACAAAAAATATTAACAGTCCAGTCATATATAATGTATTGAAACAAAAACATCTCAGATATAAAAAGTTTTGCCAAGTAAAAATTTATGACAATTTAGACAATGGTCAAAATTTTTCTTAGCAGTTTTTCTTTAGTAAAGATAAGCTTGGTGCTTAAATTAAAGGCAAAATATAAGGTAAATGCAGGTAAAAAAATCTTGTGTGTACTGCTTTCAAATGCCAAGCTTATCTTTACCAAAGAAATTATCTTTGGGTGTTTGGGGCAGAGAAATCAGCCCCTGAAAATTGGCAACTCTGATTGGTGTGTGTGTATATTATATTTATGTCAGTCAGTGACATTTTTACTTAGCGGTGAATCACTGCTGTGACTCCTGATCATTAATAATATTCTCAATTATTATATTATATCTATATCTATATTATTATTATAAAGAAGTAATGTTTGTAAGTAAGTAAGTTTGGATGTAGTGGGTAATCTCTGAAACTACTCATCTGATTTCAAAAATTATTTCACTAATATTTAGAATGGAACTTCAGGGTGGACATAGGCTGTATATTATTCCGGTAAACATTCATATAAATTAAAACAGTGTTTTTCAACCTTCTAGAATAAGCGATCGCTTAACAAGTTAAAAAATTCTGGCAACCTATAGGGCCATATTTAAACTATATCAGCGATTTTAAAAACTACGTATTTAATTTTCTTACTTTAAATATCGATCAAAAAACCAATTGTACTGTAAAATAAACAGGCACAACCTTCTCACTGAAATTCTAGTTTTTTATTATTGTAGTGTAGGACCTACAAACACTTGTCTTTTTCTTTCACCCATGAACCCCCGTGTAAGGCTTTGCAACCCCCTGGGGGTCGTGACCCACAGGTTGAAAAGCATGAATTAAAAGATATCATCTAGGTTAAGGCTTTTATGTCCAACAGATGGCACTACGAGTACGATGACCTAAGTTTGCTTTTCTGTGAGGCATTATGCTTTTCTGTGAGGATGAACTAAAGCAGATCATCTTCTATCTATCTACATAAATAAAAATGTAATGTTCGTTTGTTCCTACTGATTCCTTTGAAATATTGACACAACGCTACATTCGAATATGCACGTGTTTTTATATAATATACATGTCGAAATTCCCCCCACTGGGGGGAGATGGTTAGGATTAAGGCTTACCGTAAAGAACTTGGCTTCTATTATACTCTTTTAGATGCGGTTTTTTGCGTTTTTGATTGTGTTTTAATAGGGTACGTCAACAGAATGTACACTAAGAAGGGATTTTTCGAAAAATTTCCTTCATGGGGAAAGTGTTATACATTTATAATAGATACATTTTGAGCCACAACAACGCGTGGCGGGGTCTGCTAGTACTGTATATAACAATTTTAGAATTTGAGGGAAATTTGATTTTATTATAGTATTCAATATTTTTATTAGGGATATTTAACAATATAAATTAAACAGATAAAATGTATTATTGTGTACTGGCACAATGAAGTGACGTTTTTCTCAACACTGGGCTAGTTGAATCTTTTATTTAGTTAGATAAAATGTATTTTAAGTAGATTAATATGAATATACTAATAATTTATGTTTTTATGAAATAATTGGTATTAGAAGTGCAATGAAACCTTGATTTAACAGACCTCAATTTAATTTTTGTTCTATAGGAAAAATTTAAACCTTTTTTATTTGCAAATAGAGCATGCTGAAAGGTTATAACAATGACTTAATGCATATGAATTACTTAATGTACCATACATCATAACACATTTTGCAGATTTTAAGTTCATTATTAATATAATTTAAAACATTTGATTTCATGTGCTTTTACAATAATGGACACCCCTTTCCCTCAATTAGTCTATTAAATTGAGGGTTTATGAATTAAAATTATTATGAAAGCATTCAATTTCATTAATATATTTCTTTTCATTACAGGTTATGAATGTCCAACTTTAGAATCTGGAAAATTATATTTATATGGCATGAGATTTTGTCCTTATGTTAACAGAGTTAGATTAGTTCTCTCAGCCATGAACATCGAGTAAGCAAAGACAAATTTTGTTTTCTGTTTATTTTAACTATTATATATTTTAAATCTTTATTTTTTTTATGAGTAAAAGTTTAGAATAATTTTGTAAATTTATGACCTAAAGAATGATTGATTCATAATAGTAGAAATGCACTATAACTTTGAAAATATGAAAGTGATTCTTGTCATTAGTAAATTATGTATGACAAATATATTGGTAACATTTTTATTGACATTGAAACTCCTTTTGAAGAACATTTAAGCATTATCTTATTTGCTATGGCAGATACATTACATTTTTCAATTGAAAAGTTGTAGGAGTTGATGAAATTAGTCTAAATCAATTTTATTGCTTAAATTTCTGAACACGTTATTAAGCAATAATTCAACTTTACATTTATAAGCAGCTCAGAGTAGTTTATTTAACATGAAAGAAAAAACATTACATCCAAATTTAATTAATGATGTGATTGAAATGCTATCCTTCCACATCAATACACAACTAAGCATGGAAGTAATTGATTCATAAATGTTTCCAGTAACTTCTGCACATGATACTGCAATTCTGTCCTGCAAATTTGTGTGAAGGTTGCCAACTTGGGGATAACCAAACATCAGGATTTATTGAATGTGGGGTGAATGGATGCAAGGCAGACAGCTACAATTACAAATAAGCCTGTTTATTTACGCAAAATCTTGCACTCTACAGTGCGTCTCATTGACTGTTGGTGCTGGTCAGTAGAGTTGTCTGACCACCCTGGGGCTGTCAAGTTGTTTCTATGAGGGTCAAGAAGTCAGTGAAGTATCAAAATCCAAATAGTCTAAGGCAGCAGGGTAAAGGGAGGGATGACAAGTCTGCATGTGGAGCACAGCAGACTAGACAGACAACTTCACAATGAGAGGCAGAGGAAAGTCTACCTTTGTCCTTGAGATCCAGCCTTTTAAAGAATTCTTTCCCCAGATCTCTAGCTTTCTGATTGGTTGATTTCTTGTATCCAGGTAGATAACAGACTGTTTTGGGCTATAAAGGGTCAAATTCAACACCGCGTTTTATTCGATCAAGGGAAATTAATTGCACTTTGAAATTCCTGCTTGTATTTAACTATTACTTTGAATTCTTGTAAGTCTGACACAATCTCCATGCTAGATCTCCTTTTAAGGTTATGTAAAATTTTTTTTCTTGACTAATAATTTTATTCCTTCCTGATTTTATTTAGGTTTTTCTTTGATTTACAAGCATTAGAATCAAAGCCCAATTCCCTGATTTGACACTTTTATTAAATTTTTAACACATGAGTTTGAGTATTTCTTGGACCTCACATTTGCAATGGTAGTTGTAGCAGTTGAATAGACTATATTTTAGATAACCCATAGGAAAAGGCCAATGCAATTATGTCTGGTGAGCATGGTGGCCATTCCACAGATTCTCTCCTTGATCAATCCAGTGATCTGGAAATTCACAGTGCAACCAAACCAGTCTAAACTCAGTATGATGATAGAGTGAGGCTTTGTTAGGCTGCAACCATATCACCACACCATAATTTCTATCCAAATTTATAAAATACAGCAGAATTTCATTTTAACAAATTGCAGAACAATGGATTTTTTTCCAGGTCCTGCAAATCAATGTAATCACAAAATTTAAAGCAATGGGATTGGTTAAAAATTCATAAAAATTTTTGTTGTAAATTCTAAAAATTAACAAAATAATTTCTAGATTAAAACCAAGTAAAACTACTTTCTCTTATTTGACTTTGAGTGATTTATTTTAGCAGACAAACAAATAATGTAGAAATACTAAACTTTAATTACTAATAACTTTAAATTCACAAAATTCATCATAAAATCCAAATGCATTTCACTTACAATAAAGCTTCATCAGTGAACATAATGAACCCTAACAATTTCTGTTCCTTTTATGCTGTGTGATTTTTTCCTAGCATGTATCTACATTCATCCCGGTATTCAGATTTATTACATTTGCATATGCTATGATACAAAAATGTTCTATTATTATTCTTTTAAAACAATTTTTAACTTTATATAATATTTTAACATTACTTCTATTTATTTTACAGTTAAATTTATTACAATGTAGACACCACAGTGATTCTTGTCTTTTTAATCTAAAAGCAGCTTCATGTTCTTTTAACCTGGTCTCCAACTTCCTTCCTGTTTCACCTATGTAAAGTTTCAGTCTTGGACGAGTACACAATAGCTTGTAAACAACACCTGCAACTTCAAGTTGGTTTTTGGATGTATTCTGGTCTTGATGAATGTAATTAATATTATAAATAATGATCTTATTTTTTTGTTCTGCCACTATACACACAGAATATTTCTTGAAAACTGGTTTATATTTTTCAAATAAATTATTTATATAAGGGTAAATTCCCTTATATATGAATTATTTGTCATTTGATTTTTAACTTTATATCTATGATTTATATAATACTTATACCACTTACATACTGTATTCTTTGGGTAATCGTTTAATAAATATTTTGTAAAAAATTGTCTTGTTTCTATTTCTATATCTTCTTGTAGCGTTGTTCTATTTAATATTTTCTTTAGTTTTATTATAAATACGTTCTTCTTGGTTTCTATTGGACAATATGATTTATAATTAATAATTTTCTTTGTGTTACATAATTTTTCATACTTACGAAACAAAATTTGGGTATTTTCTCTTTCTATAGTAACATCTAAAAATTCATTTCTCGTTTCTGTTCTTCTTCACTTTTAAACTTAGTATTTCTACGTTATTTGTTTGTCTGCTAAGATAAATCACTCGAAGTCGGATAAGAGAGAATAGTTTTACTTGCTTTTAATCTAGAAATTATTTTNACTATACACACAGAATATTTCTTGAAAACTGGTTTATATTTTTCAAATAAATTATTTATATAAGGGTAAATTCCCTTATATATGAATTATTTGTCATTTGATTTTTAACTTTATATCTATGATTTATACAATATTTATACCACTTACATACTGTATTCCGTGGATAATCATTTAATAAATATTTTGTAAAAAGTTGTCTGTTTCTTGTTTCTATTTCTATATCTTCTTGTAACATTGTTCTATTTAATATTTTCTTTAGTTCCATTATAAATACGTTCTTCTTGGTTTCTATTGGATATGATTTATAATTAATAATTTTCTTTGTGTTACATAATTTTTCATATTTACAAAACAAAATTTGGGTAACTTCTCTTTTTATAGTAACATCTAAAAAATTCATTTCTTGATTCTGTTCTTCTTCACTTGTAAACTTTAAATTCTTATTTAACTTATTTGCATGTTCTTCAATGTCTTGGGGTGAAATTATTTGTGAATCACATATAATCAGTATATCGTCTATGTATCCTGAATAATATTTAATACCTTGAACTTGTGATATCTTTTCATCTTTTGGTATCATACAAATATCACAAGTTCAAGGTATTAAATATTATGCACGATACATAGACGATATAATGATTATGTATGAGGAAAAAGATCACACAGCATAAAAGAAACAGAAATTATTAGTGTTCATTATGTCCACTGATGAAGCTTTATTGTAAGAGAAATGCATTTGGATTTTATGATAAATTTTGTGAATTTAAAGTTATTGGTAATTAAAGTTAAAGTTTAGTATTTCTACATTATTTGTTTGTCTGCTAAAATAAATCACTNATATTGTAATGAATAGTATTCATTACAATATTCATTCAATTCATTACAATTCAATATTCATTCAAATTCATTACAATATTCATTCAATTCATTACAATTCAATATTCATTCAAATTCATTACAATTCATTACAATATTCGGTCTTAGGCCGAATATTGTAATGAATAGTATATTCGGCTTAAGTCCGAATATACTATTCATTACAACACTAATATTTATATATTTTTATGTATGGCTGATGAGGGTCTTGTGTACAAGAATGCATACCAGTAATAAAGTTGCAATTTGTTGATAGAAGTACCATTTTGATATTACCAGTAGCAGTGTGATAAGTCTGTTATCTCTACTACAGTATTTGAGATTTTAGTTTCAACAATATTTGAGACAAGCTTTTTTATAACATTCAAGTTGTTATGCTAATTCTCTGATGGTCAATCATTGACTCTATCAGTTGCAGGAGAATGTTGTCATCAATGGTAGGATTGCTGTCTGGATGGGGTTCATCTTGAAGCAAGAAATCCAGCTTTGAATTTCTTGAATCAATTATAGCAGATCTGTCTGTTGATTGTGTCCTCTCCAAATGTCTTAGATGAGATCATGAGCCTTCATTGCATGGTGGCCATTTTTGAAGTGAACATGAATGTGTTGTTTTGAAAGTTTCATATTATCAGATATTACAGTCGACCCCCCTATAATTACGGTCCCTATAGTTACGATTCCTATAAAAATACAAAAAAATTGCTACCGGTATCCGTAAAAAATAGTAAAAGTTCCCTATAAACACCTCAAACGTCATCGGGAAGCCGAACTACTTTCCCGCCGTCCGTAGCGCCACGCTACAGAGAGATTTCTATCGTCTGGACAGTATTATATAAATTATATATAAATTAGGTACTGTACATATAATTATATATTAATTATATATAAATTAGGTACTGTATATATAATTATATATTAACTTATTGTAACTTTGTTATAATTAAATATATAATTTCCGCCGTCTAGCGTGGCGCCACGCTACGGAGATTTTTACGCTAACTATCGTCTGTCAGTATGTAAATTAGGTACCGTAAGTCTAATACAGTACTGTAATTTTATACATTTCTTGTGAAAGAAACATTTCTTATTCAACGGCGATTAAAATTATTTATATTAATGATGTCTCCGAAGTTCTACGAAGTTTTCACAGAAAAATAAGTTGTTAGAAATCGGCCGCTCTTTGCTGAGCTGTTCCGCGACGAAAACAATGTTGAGCAATGGCAATGTCGAATGGTGACACTCGGTAAGTAATCCTACAATTTTTTGTTTATAGCGTAGTTTATACGGATTATTCCCAAAAAATATATACGTATTTTGGAAATGTTGAGTCGGATTAGTCTAGAATCGATTAATTTTATGGAAGAAAATCTTTCAAACAGCCGTAGTCCGTAAACTTGATACGTGTCGGGTTGTGATTGGAAGGATTCGTAAGAAAGCGGATTCCTAGAGAATGGAACGTATCTCTATCTTATAGGGGGGTCGACTGTACTGATATGTCTATTTTCAATTACATATATGATGAAATGTCCCCTGCTTACTTTACTTATATACCCACATCAAACATTACATAACATTTTTTTTTCTAGTTGTTTCTAGAAAAAATCAAAATGTCTAATTTTATCTCTAAAATCTGATATGATACTTTAACATAACAGTTCAGTCAACATTATTGTTTACATATATGTATGTATTATTACATATATTCTGATTCTCATAACAGAAATACATAACAAAAAATATTAACAGTCCAGTCATATATAATGTATTGAAACAAAAACATCTCAGATATAAAAAGTTTTGCCAAGTAAAAATTTATGACAATTTAGACAATGGTCAAAATTTTTCTTAGCAGTTTTTCTTTAGTAAAGATAAGCTTGGTGCTTAAATTAAAGGCAAAATATAAGGTAAATGCAGGTAAAAAAATCTTGTGTGTACTGCTTTCAAATGCCAAGCTTATCTTTACCAAAGAAATTATCTTTGGGTGTTTGGGGCAGAGAAATCAGCCCCTGAAAATTGGCAACTCTGATTGGTGTGTGTGTATATTATATTTATGTCAGTCAGTGACATTTTTACTTAGCGGTGAATCACTGCTGTGACTCCTGATCATTAATAATATTCTCAATTATTATATTATATCTATATCTATATTATTATTATAAAGAAGTAATGTTTGTAAGTAAGTAAGTTTGGATGTAGTGGGTAATCTCTGAAACTACTCATCTGATTTCAAAAATTATTTCACTAATATTTAGAATGGAACTTCAGGGTGGACATAGGCTGTATATTATTCCGGTAAACATTCATATAAATTAAAACAGTGTTTTTCAACCTTCTAGAATAAGCGATCGCTTAACAAGTTAAAAAATTCTGGCAACCTATAGGGCCATATTTAAACTATATCAGCGATTTTAAAAACTACGTATTTAATTTTCTTACTTTAAATATCGATCAAAAAACCAATTGTACTGTAAAATAAACAGGCACAACCTTCTCACTGAAATTCTAGTTTTTTATTATTGTAGTGTAGGACCTACAAACACTTGTCTTTTTCTTTCACCCATGAACCCCCGTGTAAGGCTTTGCAACCCCCTGGGGGTCGTGACCCACAGGTTGAAAAGCATGAATTAAAAGATATCATCTAGGTTAAGGCTTTTATGTCCAACAGATGGCACTACGAGTACGATGACCTAAGTTTGCTTTTCTGTGAGGCATTATGCTTTTCTGTGAGGATGAACTAAAGCAGATCATCTTCTATCTATCTACATAAATAAAAATGTAATGTTCGTTTGTTCCTACTGATTCCTTTGAAATATTGACACAACGCTACATTCGAATATGCACGTGTTTTTATATAATATACATGTCGAAATTCCCCCCACTGGGGGGAGATGGTTAGGATTAAGGCTTACCGTAAAGAACTTGGCTTCTATTATACTCTTTTAGATGCGGTTTTTTGCGTTTTTGATTGTGTTTTAATAGGGTACGTCAACAGAATGTACACTAAGAAGGGATTTTTCGAAAAATTTCCTTCATGGGGAAAGTGTTATACATTTATAATAGATACATTTTGAGCCACAACAACGCGTGGCGGGGTCTGCTAGTACTGTATATAACAATTTTAGAATTTGAGGGAAATTTGATTTTATTATAGTATTCAATATTTTTATTAGGGATATTTAACAATATAAATTAAACAGATAAAATGTATTATTGTGTACTGGCACAATGAAGTGACGTTTTTCTCAACACTGGGCTAGTTGAATCTTTTATTTAGTTAGATAAAATGTATTTTAAGTAGATTAATATGAATATACTAATAATTTATGTTTTTATGAAATAATTGGTATTAGAAGTGCAATGAAACCTTGATTTAACAGACCTCAATTTAATTTTTGTTCTATAGGAAAAATTTAAACCTTTTTTATTTGCAAATAGAGCATGCTGAAAGGTTATAACAATGACTTAATGCATATGAATTACTTAATGTACCATACATCATAACACATTTTGCAGATTTTAAGTTCATTATTAATATAATTTAAAACATTTGATTTCATGTGCTTTTACAATAATGGACACCCCTTTCCCTCAATTAGTCTATTAAATTGAGGGTTTATGAATTAAAATTATTATGAAAGCATTCAATTTCATTAATATATTTCTTTTCATTACAGGTTATGAATGTCCAACTTTAGAATCTGGAAAATTATATTTATATGGCATGAGATTTTGTCCTTATGTTAACAGAGTTAGATTAGTTCTCTCAGCCATGAACATCGAGTAAGCAAAGACAAATTTTGTTTTCTGTTTATTTTAACTATTATATATTTTAAATCTTTATTTTTTTTATGAGTAAAAGTTTAGAATAATTTTGTAAATTTATGACCTAAAGAATGATTGATTCATAATAGTAGAAATGCACTATAACTTTGAAAATATGAAAGTGATTCTTGTCATTAGTAAATTATGTATGACAAATATATTGGTAACATTTTTATTGACATTGAAACTCCTTTTGAAGAACATTTAAGCATTATCTTATTTGCTATGGCAGATACATTACATTTTTCAATTGAAAAGTTGTAGGAGTTGATGAAATTAGTCTAAATCAATTTTATTGCTTAAATTTCTGAACACGTTATTAAGCAATAATTCAACTTTACATTTATAAGCAGCTCAGAGTAGTTTATTTAACATGAAAGAAAAAACATTACATCCAAATTTAATTAATGATGTGATTGAAATGCTATCCTTCCACATCAATACACAACTAAGCATGGAAGTAATTGATTCATAAATGTTTCCAGTAACTTCTGCACATGATACTGCAATTCTGTCCTGCAAATTTGTGTGAAGGTTGCCAACTTGGGGATAACCAAACATCAGGATTTATTGAATGTGGGGTGAATGGATGCAAGGCAGACAGCTACAATTACAAATAAGCCTGTTTATTTACGCAAAATCTTGCACTCTACAGTGCGTCTCATTGACTGTTGGTGCTGGTCAGTAGAGTTGTCTGACCACCCTGGGGCTGTCAAGTTGTTTCTATGAGGGTCAAGAAGTCAGTGAAGTATCAAAATCCAAATAGTCTAAGGCAGCAGGGTAAAGGGAGGGATGACAAGTCTGCATGTGGAGCACAGCAGACTAGACAGACAACTTCACAATGAGAGGCAGAGGAAAGTCTACCTTTGTCCTTGAGATCCAGCCTTTTAAAGAATTCTTTCCCCAGATCTCTAGCTTTCTGATTGGTTGATTTCTTGTATCCAGGTAGATAACAGACTGTTTTGGGCTATAAAGGGTCAAATTCAACACCGCGTTTTATTCGATCAAGGGAAATTAATTGCACTTTGAAATTCCTGCTTGTATTTAACTATTACTTTGAATTCTTGTAAGTCTGACACAATCTCCATGCTAGATCTCCTTTTAAGGTTATGTAAAATTTTTTTTCTTGACTAATAATTTTATTCCTTCCTGATTTTATTTAGGTTTTTCTTTGATTTACAAGCATTAGAATCAAAGCCCAATTCCCTGATTTGACACTTTTATTAAATTTTTAACACATGAGTTTGAGTATTTCTTGGACCTCACATTTGCAATGGTAGTTGTAGCAGTTGAATAGACTATATTTTAGATAACCCATAGGAAAAGGCCAATGCAATTATGTCTGGTGAGCATGGTGGCCATTCCACAGATTCTCTCCTTGATCAATCCAGTGATCTGGAAATTCACAGTGCAACCAAACCAGTCTAAACTCAGTATGATGATAGAGTGAGGCTTTGTTAGGCTGCAACCATATCACCACACCATAATTTCTATCCAAATTTATAAAATACAGCAGAATTTCATTTTAACAAATTGCAGAACAATGGATTTTTTTCCAGGTCCTGCAAATCAATGTAATCACAAAATTTAAAGCAATGGGATTGGTTAAAAATTCATAAAAATTTTTGTTGTAAATTCTAAAAATTAACAAAATAATTTCTAGATTAAAACCAAGTAAAACTACTTTCTCTTATTTGACTTTGAGTGATTTATTTTAGCAGACAAACAAATAATGTAGAAATACTAAACTTTAATTACTAATAACTTTAAATTCACAAAATTCATCATAAAATCCAAATGCATTTCACTTACAATAAAGCTTCATCAGTGAACATAATGAACCCTAACAATTTCTGTTCCTTTTATGCTGTGTGATTTTTTCCTAGCATGTATCTACATTCATCCCGGTATTCAGATTTATTACATTTGCATATGCTATGATACAAAAATGTTCTATTATTATTCTTTTAAAACAATTTTTAACTTTATATAATATTTTAACATTACTTCTATTTATTTTACAGTTAAATTTATTACAATGTAGACACCACAGTGATTCTTGTCTTTTTAATCTAAAAGCAGCTTCATGTTCTTTTAACCTGGTCTCCAACTTCCTTCCTGTTTCACCTATGTAAAGTTTCAGTCTTGGACGAGTACACAATAGCTTGTAAACAACACCTGCAACTTCAAGTTGGTTTTTGGATGTATTCTGGTCTTGATGAATGTAATTAATATTATAAATAATGATCTTATTTTTTTGTTCTGCCACTATACACACAGAATATTTCTTGAAAACTGGTTTATATTTTTCAAATAAATTATTTATATAAGGGTAAATTCCCTTATATATGAATTATTTGTCATTTGATTTTTAACTTTATATCTATGATTTATACAATATTTATACCACTTACATACTGTATTCCGTGGATAATCATTTAATAAATATTTTGTAAAAAGTTGTCTGTTTCTTGTTTCTATTTCTATATCTTCTTGTAACATTGTTCTATTTAATATTTTCTTTAGTTCCATTATAAATACGTTCTTCTTGGTTTCTATTGGATATGATTTATAATTAATAATTTTCTTTGTGTTACATAATTTTTCATATTTACAAAACAAAATTTGGGTAACTTCTCTTTTTATAGTAACATCTAAAAAATTCATTTCTTGATTCTGTTCTTCTTCACTTGTAAACTTTAAATTCTTATTTAACTTATTTGCATGTTCTTCAATGTCTTGGGGTGAAATTATTTGTGAATCACATATAATCAGTATATCGTCTATGTATCCTGAATAATATTTAATACCTTGAACTTGTGATATCTTTTCATCTTTTGGTATCATACAAATATCACAAGTTCAAGGTATTAAATATTATGCACGATACATAGACGATATAATGATTATGTATGAGGAAAAAGATCACACAGCATAAAAGAAACAGAAATTATTAGTGTTCATTATGTCCACTGATGAAGCTTTATTGTAAGAGAAATGCATTTGGATTTTATGATAAATTTTGTGAATTTAAAGTTATTGGTAATTAAAGTTAAAGTTTAGTATTTCTACATTATTTGTTTGTCTGCTAAAATAAATCACTTGAAGTCAGATAATAGAAAGTAGTTTTACTTGGTTTTAATCTAGAAATTATTTTATTAATTTTTAGAATTTACAACAAAAATTTTTACAAATCAATGTAATTTTACCTCCTTTCAGATCTGTAACTTGGAATAATGGATTTTTGATAGTTTGATTTATTGTAAACTTCACATTTTTTCAACATTTAGTTAATATGAGTGTTTCTAGTGTGGTATGATGTCATAATCTGTATATAGTTTGTAAGTTATATTATAATTTTTTTTCTTTCTTTCTTTCTATTGTTCTCTAATTTCTTTGTTCCCCAAAATTCGAGAACTTTCTATCCATGCCCAAATCCCGAAAGTGTGGAGGTAAACAATGGGTAGAGGAAGGCCCTGGGGCGGTCTGAAAGAGGACAAAGGACACTTTTTGGGTAGACTGCAGAGAGATTGGATGGATTGAGGATACTCTGGGTCGTTTTGTCAGTAGAAGACCAGGGTACGGAAGCATGGTGTAAAAGCAAGGAATAGGAGAAAGAGACGATATAGTAGGAGTTTTTAGCGGTGTGTTACCATAGGGACATTGAAGTGAGTAGAGTACTGATCTGGTGAGACAAAGGAATTTAAGTCCACCTGTACCACCAAGGGAATGAAAACAACAAAAAGAAACAATTGGGTACCCTATCCTATCTTTCTTCTTCCTTCATCTTTCTATATCTGCCTTCTATTATTTTGATATAAGTAGGTTAAGATAGATTTAAGAAAAAAAAAGCATGGCCCGCACTGGCAGACTGTTGAAACATGTATATTGTACAATTCCGGGTGTCTAAAGGATTGTAATGAAGTTTTTTTTATTTTGTATATCTTTGTGTCATGAAAAACCCCTTGTTTTCTTGTACTTGCCTCAGAGTTGGAGCCTGTGTTAATCCAAGAGAACGAAACTCTTATGTTCATACTCGATAATAAAGTTATTTTCTTTGTATTATATCCTGTTGTCATTTCAGTAACCCTGAACATCACACTAGGAATTGGTAGAATTCAATGATGCCTGGGCTATGTACAATTGAAGAATTGTATGAAGAGTCGGAAAGCTGATATAATTGATATAATCACCTAGTGAACATTTTGATGTTGTCCAAGTATAGTGCCAAAATTTAATGTGGCCATTCAGTATTTCCAAGTCATGAAGGCCTTCCTGACAAGTTTCAGCATAAACAAACAGGCTGTACATGACATTGCTAATATCAAGCAGTTGTATTTAATAGGCAGAAAAATGGCATCAAAACAAACCAGGATGGATGCATTTTTAACAAATTAGTTAGTCAAGTGAAGTGATAATTAGCATACGTAATTTGCCTTTTTTGTGCATCCAGTATATACAGTTTCTGTCAGCATTGTCATATACATGTATGGCATAATATACAATCTTGTAACATGTTTCTATAGAATAAAGAATAGAGATCTCAAGAGACTGAATAATTTCAAGTACTGGTATTTCTTATATATATAGGAGTTAAAAATTGGTAATTTTTCAAACAGATATTTTCCTGATTGTGTGGGAAATCCATTGTTTGAAATATAACAAATTCTTAAAACAGATCGTTTTTTGTCAGTCTGAACAATCTGTTATAATGATATTCTACTGTGTATTTATTATATCCTATTTGGTTGCTTTTAATAATATATATGATATATTCATCTAAAATATTTAATCTTTCATATCATTATGCAATATATTCTGTTAGGTTTTATTGTAGGAATTAAATAGTAAAAACTTTAACTTATTACTTTTGAGAATCATTTGATTTGAATGCAATATTTCTTTAAATTACAGTAGAACCTCAATTATCTGGACTAATTGGGGATGAAGGTAGTCCGGATAAGGAAAAATCCGGATAATCGAAACAAATACTTTAATTTGTCTTTTAATGTTAATACAACACGTTTTCTTTTCGATGATATATCGGTAATATTAAAAATAAATACTGTATTTAAATCGTGATCAAATTTTCAAGAAACAAACGTTCGTATTGAATTTGGACTACTACTGACCAGTGCTAACAGACTAGCTATTGTTTAAAAGGCCCTCTGGTGGCTCAAGAAGACGGATTTTATAAAATAAAAAGCAGTTGAAACTGCATTTTTATGAATAAAAATTTGACAAACTATTTATCGTTTTATGATGAGTGAAATTTTTTCGTCGCATTCTCGGCTTTTAAGTAATGCATAAACCTTTGAGGCGCGAGGCCCTTCGGACCGCGAGGCATAGACGGTGGCCCATGTTGCCCATGCCTTACGCCGCCTTTGGTCATAGAAATGATGTAATTTGAATATAAATTATTTATAAATACGTATGTCAAGTTATATTTTTATTACGACGCAAAATATATTTAAGAGTTTACGATCACTGTGCTGGGTGAGACATTGTTGAAACAAAAAATGTTATGCATTCCATCACGTACATAAACAGTGTCGTAATTCGCCAAGTGCAAATCAGCAAATTCGTAAAATTTTTGTTTATTTTGAACAATTCGGATAATCAAAAATCCAGATAATAGAGGTCCGGATAATCGAGGTTCTACTGTATTTCAATATTAAATTCCAGGTTTTAGATACAGTTCAAAGCTTGTTCCAACAATCTTATCATCTAGCAACTTTGTATAAAAGATAATGAGAATGAGTACTTTGGTCTAATTTTGACAATCATCGGGTTTCATATATTGATCTTGAACTGGATTATTGTAAAATATTTAAAGACAATAAAACATATTCCAGCATAAATTTAATATATCTAACGCTTTCAACTATCTGTGCAGATATCCTCAGGATTGAACATTTTTGAATAGAATTCTTTAAAGTTTGAATAATATGTTCTAAACAAGAATTATTAAATATATAAAAATTGGTAAATTGAGAATACAAGTAAATGTGCACAACATTGACAAAATTATATAGAATAAAATAAATAAATATAGATAAATTTAAAATTATTTTATATTTCATCAATATATTATATATGCCATCTCTACAAGCTGTTTAAGGAACAGATATCCTGGACAAACAGCATGACGACAAGTCACCTGTTCATTTGGCAAAACATCACACAAGAATGGGAGAGGAATCAACATTGTCTTAAAGTGATAAAGTGGCATGGATCTGAATCCCATTGAAAGTCTCTGGGCTGAGATTTCTAGAGAGCCAATAAAAGCATCTTCCCCAGAGGAGTTGTGGAGCATTGTCTCTCATAGATGGGAAAAACTCCGGGAAGATAGTCTGTGTGTGACTCTGGTAGTCAGCATGCCAGAATGCATACAGCAAGTGTTAGATAACAACGACCTCTGGACTCAGTTCTGACACTCCTCTCTGGCAGTAAAACCAGTAGGTTTGAAATTGGATGATTTGAAATACTGTTTTCTTTTTTGTTGTTGTTGTTGTTGTTTTTTTTTTTAATTTGTGTTTTGTTAAAGTTGGGCAAGCTACCCTGTGGGATGCCTCCTGGAAGGACTTTTTACATTTTACTGTTTTACAATATAATAAATTTCTAAACAGTAGTCTGTTTAGTTGAGTGACTCTTCAAATGAATAGTGTCATTTTGTTCTCATTCTCTTACTCCTAGTTTTCTATACAAGGCCACATGAAGGCTCCCAAAACACTGCAGAATAAGTAATAGGAGTAATCAACTTGGCAGAACAAATTCAGTGGTAAGTATAAAGTCCCTAAAAGCCCCAAAACCTCAGTGTTGTTTAACTTGAATTATTAAAGGTAATTTCATTATTCATTTCATTTCATTTCATTATTAATTTCATTATTCAAGGTAAAGGTAATTGAATTATTCATATGTAATTTCCGTCTTTTTTTTAAAAACAAATAAACAAAATGTAGCACACAAACTTGTAGTAAGCTGACAGTTTTTCAGCTCTATTTAGCTAATTTTCATATTTATTGACGTTATTTAAATGAAAAAGTGTTTTATTAAGTGTTGGAAGAATGAGAGGTGACATTTAATGGAGAAAAACAGAAACAAAGTGCAGATGACAGAATCAAAATAGTTGTCAGAACTCGGGTAATAAAACACTTAGAACGTTGTTATGAGCAATTGGGTGGATGAAATGAAACTCTTCAGTGAAAGGAGTACAGTTATTACTGTGATCTTGACACCCAACTCTACCCCTTCTCCAGTTACAAAGAAAGCCAGATGTCAATCCTTGAAACTTGAGAAATTGACACTGTAATAAAGCACTTATCAGTCTGTTTACATTAAAAATGTGTGATTCACACCATTCTGTGAAAGTAATAAATATTTACTATTGTGACCTTGACTTCCAACTACATAGGAAGCCAATATCAGGCAGTGAAACCCAAGATAATTTAAGGGGAAGTGAAACCAGATGTGTTTATATTTTGGTTTTTTTGGATCAAATTACAGTAGTATAAACATTGCTAAACTATCCCTGTCTTTGCAGAACTTGTTTCTACATGTGGCAAGGATGCTCATCTGCAACATGTATTGATATGTGATAAATTCAAAAATGGCAATATCAAAGTTGTCAGTATGATGGAATACAATTGGTTTAATAACCTGAAGCAGACCTCGGGTAAGGTTGAAAGTGTTCGTTCGATGTATTAAATGCCATGTTACCGGAATTAAAGGTTAAGTAATGAAGGTCAATATGATGAGTCCAGGATATCCCATCTCTGCTGTTACTGAGCTTATTAAAAGTGACCATTGTTTATGCCAGGGATGTCCAACCTGTGGGCTGCACTGTGGCCCACTTAGTATTTTTATGAGGCTCACTGCACCCTTAATTTTTTAGGCTTATTATTTATTTATTTTGGTTAAGTATTTCGTAAAACTTATTCTTGTTTCACTTCATACACTTTGACATGACCCACCAGTGGCCAAGGGGTTCCGTTCCCTGAACACTGAAAGTTCGGTTGTGGGTTCACATCTTGCTTGGACAGGTTGGCCACATGGAGTTTATCAGGTTTTCTCCATGTCTGTAACACCCAAATAGGGGCCAGTTACCCTTAAAAGACCTCCTGAAAGGCATTATTCCCACACATTCCATCTACTAATAAATGTATCCAACTACTAATACTAGCCAATACCACACATTCCACAGGGCGAAATAGCCAGAGAAGCTTATGCCCAACTTGCTACTAAACAAACATTTTGATGCCATAATGATGTAATTGGTGTTAGAAAACCATTTTATCTAGAAAACTGTTATGCATGTGGAGTAGTACATACTGTTGTGAACAATTCTTTTCATGCATGAAAAACATCATGAAAGAAATGGGTTGAGTGATTCTCATTTAACTAACATTCTTAGAATTAAGACTAGTACCATAAAAGCAGATATTGACAACATTATAAAAGAAAGGCAATGTCAAAAATTGCATTGAATTTATTTTTATTTTGTGTGAGTATAATTTTTTTACTGTCAATAATACAGTATTTTTTGTAATATTATATATTTGTTATTAAGTTTAAAATGTGGATATCAAATTTTATTAAAAGCACATATTTATATGAAAGTACCTTTGTGGCCTGCTGAATAAACCTAAATTTCTAATTTGGCCCATTAGGAAAAAGGTTAGACAACCCTGGTTTATGCATAGGCACGAATTTGTGGTTATGGGTTAGCATCAATAAAAACTTGCAATACTAGATACAGTAGAGCGTCGATTTTCCGAAAGTCAATCATCCGAAAGAATTCCAGTCCGCAAATTTAAATTTTCGCCAGTGCTGTGGCGCTTCAATCTTTGGCTATGTCTTGGGCTACTCAAATATTTTATGTTTTTGATACTAAATTAACATCTGAAGTATAATTTTTTATTATTTTTATATTTTTCAATATATTTATTTTGTTTGTACAAAATAAAAAAATAATTTTTAACGATACAATAGTCTTTGTTAGGTTTAACATCGACGAAAATTCAACGCAAAGCGACATGCAACGGAAAAAAATTTCGACATTGGATACGTTAAACTATTTTTTCATACGTAAATCAGTTATCCGGACAACCCCAGTCCCCAATTGATTCGGAAAATCAACGCTCTACTGTATTTGCAAGTTGTTCCCAGGATATTGGGTGAAGAACACAAACAGCAACAGATGGCACTATCACTTCAACATCTGTAGGGTTGGTATCACCAAGAAGGTAAGGATTTCTTAAACACTGTTATCAGATGTGAATTGTGGATGTATTGCTACAACCTGCTGACAGAACAGCAGGATAAGCAATGGATACATCATGGTACCTCACTCCCAAAAATGTTCAAAAGAATGTTGTCAGCTAGAAACATAATGCTCACCTTTTTAGGACAATAAATGGCATTTCTGCTGCCTTTAGGCAAATAATACCAGCAGACATTGGGAAAACTTATGTATAGAAACTATCCAGATGATGACAGATCCAAATCTGTCACCTTCTGGATAGTTTCCCTAAGTCTATATTTTCTAAAGATGAGTCATTTACAATTTGTCAAATTCACAATAATGCTCACCCACATGTTGCTGAAGCTGTAAACATCAAATTGCAATCTTGAAATTGGTATAAGATCCACATTATATGGAGGGTGATCCAAAATTTCCAAAGTGATTTTCATATCTTTGGTATGAAGAACAGAAGTTTACTGAATAGTGCTTCCAGGGTGAAAACAACCTGAAAACCACAGTGCAGTGATGAATTCATATCTAGATAGACAATTTCTATTTTAGTAGCATATAAAAATTGGTATGTCGCTGGGAAATGTGTGAATCACATGGGTGTGACTGTGTGGAAAATGAAGTTTAAGTAAAACATACATATAGCATTTGATGTCACTACACCCCCAATAATAAAATACTTTGCATTACTGTATTTATTGAACAGCCTTCATATGTATCAATAAACAGATTTTTTTTTAAATGCAAACAAAAATTTACAATAAAAAACAATAAATTGCAACACATTTAACTACTGTTAATGGTGTTACAAAAATAAGCCTTCTGCTATACAAGATGTTAGTATACGATTCTATGATACCTCTTCCAGTGCTAGTTACATCCAAAATGCATATTCCATTTATTGACATTCGAGTGCTTTTCAGAATATCTGTATATGATCCCAACATTATAACCAATTATATATTTGGAATGTAACTTGAGACTTCTCTGTATTTTTTTTGTTAAATAGTTAAGTTTTTTGTAATAGAAAATCTTTAAGTGGGGCTATTCTGCTAGGCAAATGTCAAGTAGGAGACCCAGTATTGTCCTACTTCATTCCACTTACTGTATTAGCTAATGTAAAAAATTTTTAATATTTTTGATTAGAAGAATATAAACATGACTGTCTTATCATTTTTTGAAGGTCCACTTTATGATAAAAATAAGTTAGTAGTAATATAAACTGATATTTTGTAAGTGTCTGATTTTTCATCTTAAACCAATTTTTCATTTTTAATCTTGTCATAAATATGCATTGTTTTAGTTTTTGTTTGCACAACTTTAATCTCATTAGATAGTTGTCTTAATATTGTAGCTGATACTTTGATTCTTATGGACACAATTTGAAACAGATCTTTGCTTCATTCTCTTTGGCAGAGTCAAAAATTCTTAAAAATATTTTTAATACTGTCATTGACTTGCATCTTCTGGAATATTCAGTTTTGATATATTATATGAAAATTGATTAACTTTTTAAAAGATGATTGGTTAAACAATTATTTAAAATTTCACACTATTGTTATGAATGCTATACTGATTGAAGTTTTTTCTTTGCTTACAGGCATGAGATGATAAATATTAATTTAAATAATAAACCAGAATGGTTTTTAGAGAAAAGTGCATCAGGAAAAGTTCCACTTTTAGAACAAGATGGAAAATGTATATCTGAATCACTTGACATAATAGAATATTTGAATGATATGTATCCAGAAAATCAACTTTGTCCTTTTCCTGGCAGAGAGACAGACCATGAGAAAGAACTGATGAACATTGCTGGAGAAGTAAGATTTTATATATGTGCATAATTATCATGTGTATGAAAGTTAATTTATCTGGCATCTAATAAGCTAAACATCAAATTTTTTTCAGTTAATATCGCCATGTTTAAAATATCTAAAAGGAGTGATAAGTACAAATGAATTTTGGAATATTGTTAATGTTTTATTAGACAAGTATGATTATGAACTTAATAACAGAAAAACAAAATTTTTCGGAGGTAAGGTATTTAAACAAAAATGTAAAGCTTGTTTAATTTAAATAAGTTTAATTTAGTTAAAAATTATTTACAAAATTTTTATGGATAAAAAGTATAGTTTAAATTTATTTATTGATTAACACAAAACAACTTCCAACAACTTAACACTTTGTTGAGTAATAATAATCCACGAAAACCTTTCTGTACAAGTGTTATGTTCTTAACTACTCCACAAACGAAACACGGTCAGTCACCACCTGAAGCAGACCTCGATGGTGGTCGAAAGCATTTGTGGAGTAGTTAAGAACATAACACTGTTGACAAAAGGACCATTGTTTGGAACTATTCCCAGATATAGGTGCTTTCATTTTTGACTTCTAAATATTTCGTAACAGAATAAATCTAGTACTTAATATATTTGTTATTATTGGACTAAATACTTAAATTATTTAGATTTAATAGATTATTATAAATTTGCAATTTTCAAATTTTTTAAAACATTTCCCAATACTTTTTTAATGCTCATTTCATGCATTATCATTTTGAACATTTTATAAATATTCGTTCATTTTTCAGAGAATGATTTTAAATTAGTAATTTTTGAAATACAAAAATTTAACATGAACAAATACTAGTGAAATCTATGCACATTCAAAATTATATGATCTTGAATTTTATTATAATACAATGTAAGTTTAAAATGTAGCCTTAGCCTACATAATTTAAAATTTTAAGATTATCTTAAATTTTAAAAGATTTCTCCCTGTAATTATTTAAACTCTTTGTTTAATTGTGTTCTGCAGTGTAAATAAAAATGCAATTTAAAGATTCCAATGTTTTATAAAAAGTTACTATAAACATTTTTATAATTAAAAACTTTAACTTGCAAGAATGATTATCTATTAATACATTATTAATAGGTTATTAATACAGTCAAACCTCTGTTTTTGAACTTAATTCATTCTTAAAAGTTGTTCTCAAATTGAAACAAATTTTCTCATAAGAAACAATATAAAAATTGATTAATCCATTCCTAACCACCAAAACAAATTTTTTTCTTTTTCTTCAACCTTTTTACAGTGGCATGCTGTTTATGGAAGATGTGGAAGTGCCACTTCCCTTGTATTTTCTAAAATATAAATACATATTGTATGATTATTTTCATATTTTAATGTACTTTGAATTAATTAAAATTAATATTTTATTATAACTGCATTATGTATTTTATTACAAATTTCTATACAGCATGTGAAAAAAATGTTAAGATTGCTATTGTATATTCGAATATAAATTTGTATAGGCATACTTCCAATGGAAGTGCCGTATTGTCAAATATGGGATAGCTTCCAAGGCAAAAATATTTGAATGGTGTAAAGCAGCCAGATTACAGGCATTTGCCGGTGCACTTTACACAGCACCAAACTCACACATTTTACCTGGTGGATGCTACACACCAAAATATCGTATAACATAACACTTCCAACAATTCTATCCATTAGACCAGGCCTGGCCAATCCAAATTGTTTTGCAAATTGATCTTGCATAACATTACGGTGGCCACAATTTAGGCAAACATGCTTTTAAAAAAGTAAAACAAATACAAAATAAGATTTTATTATTATTATACCAAGAGTTCATACTCGCACTAGTGCATTATAATAATGACACATGCAAATTTTCATTTATTTAATTGTTTTGGTATATACATAACGGGGAAACAAAAGTTTTAATAGATATATAATATCGCTTAGTGGACCACACAATTTAACGTGACAGGCCATGGGTTGGCCAGGCCTATATTAGACACTCAAAGAGAGCTATTTGAGTAAGTGCATTGTTTTAAGATTTAAAAAGCAGAGTGTTCAATGTTATTTTTATGTATGTTTCTTTACAAATCTATATTTAATTATAATTATTTTGACAGATTTTTACACACAAAATCTTTTGCTTCGGAAAATTGTTTTTCATAACATTTAAAATTATTAACATGTAAAAGTGATAAAAATTCAAGTTTTAATTCTTTGAATTAAATAAAAAAATTCTCCATAAAATTTACTTACCTAAATTACATAATGAATTGCAATATTTATATTCATGTCCAGACTATATTGCCAAGTCATTCTTACACAAAATATAATATATGATTTTTGTTCAGATCATCATTAATAATAATTCTTTTAGTACATCTAACATCATTAATTTTTATGGTACCATATACAAGTGCATCTATTGAGTGCAGTTTTCCAATCATGAAGTGAATTCGTACATTTGCAAGGAACATTAAGTCAGAGAAAAGATTGTCATCACTAGCTTTGCTTTTGATAGAAAAAGAGCTTTTAAATACTTTGATGGAATCAACGATGAACCATTTTATGATAATAATTAACGACTTTTCAGAAAGTAATTGCCAAATAATTAGTTTATAAAAAAAATAATAAAATCAAGTTTTTATATCTTTGTTTCATGTCAAAATAAACTGTTTATTTTTTTTAAAAAATAGATAATTAAGTCATTTCCAGTATTTGTTTAAAATTTTTTATGGAAAAACAGCTTCCCTATCATCAAATGTCACTGCATGCCATTGCCTTTTTAGCTGTATTTCATGCATAAAAATGCAATGTAATATTATCTATATCTATTTCCATTTTATATATATTAAAAGTTAAATGTTCTGTCATTGCCAACTGAAACTGTCACTTTACAAAAAAGTGTAATAAATAGACTTGACTCTGCCTGGACGAAATATAAATAAATCAATCAAGACAGACAACAAGTACTTTATCCAAACTTTCCAAAATATTGTTTCAATTGTTTTTGTTTTAAAGTTTTAATTTTAGTTTGTTTTGGTGTAAAATCCAGAGTTTTACTTAACTGGCTACCTAGTATTAATAAATATTAAAGTTAATAAATTTTTGTTAATATATTTATATTGTAATATATTTAATTTCAGTTAAGCACNACTCTACTAAAATGCAGCCAAAAATGCAAAAACTGCATCAAATAATAATATACCTTAATAAATTTTTGTTAATATATTTATATTGTAATATATTTAATTTCAGTTAAGCACCTTTAAACACGGATTTGTGGATGTCATTTATGTCAATTAATGCGTCTTTTATTAATTAATTTGATTTAAATTCAGTTGCGATGTGTACTAGAAAATGGAAATAGTATGTTACTCACATGTACATTGAAATTGAATTTGAATAACTATGTCATTGATGATTTGTGTTGTGACCAAGGCTGCAGAGTCGGTAAAAAAACACCCGACTTCGACAAAATTAAATACCAAGCCATTATATGAGGACAGAAACACTCATAGCGAGGTATACTATTCTGAACAGAGCTTGGGCATTTAGCCAAATCCTTTTATAGTTAGTATTTTTAATATTTAACTTACATTAATATTTATTTGTATAAAAAAATTAATTTTTAACAAATATTTAATAAGAGGAGAAATGTAAATGTAGAATTTTATTGCTCCCTATCTTTATTCTTCAGCATATGCACTTCAATTTCACCCTTGCAGAAAAGTTTGTCCAACTAAATTGAGTGCGATCTAGTTATTTCAGCTCCTTGTTCAGAAAATAAAAATATATACATTGATCAATTAGTCTGGCTCATTCAGAAAAATAGAGTACTTATTTAGAGCAGAGATAATAAAAGAATGATTTAAAAATATTCAAGTTCAATTGAGTCAAAATAATTTAACTACTAAACACAAATACTACAACGAAAACTACATATTTAATAAATTAAATTGCTGCATTTTGTATTTAAAATAAATGAATTATAACAAAATACAAAACATTTTTAAAAATTAATAAGAAAATTTATTTTATATTTTCACTTAAATAAAAAAAAACTAAATTACATTTATAATTTTGAATTTTATAAAATGGTTCTAAGAAACAAAATAGCTTCAGTTAAATCCTCCTTCATAGATGCCCTTAAATCAGCTTTAATTATTTTCAAAGCTGAAAATAATCTTTCCACACTGACTTGTGTTGGGGGCATTGCTGTGACAGATCTAGCTGCATTGCGAATAATTTCTGGATACATTGAAATAGTTTCTTCCACGTTCAATTTTGATAAACGGTCATACTTTTCTATTTCAATTAACCCATTTAAAAAATTTTGTTCAAATTTTATTTTTTCAATTTCTGTCGGTTTAGTTTCAAATCAAGAAACTAAACCGGTGATTTATTAAATGTCTTAGGTTCACTTTGAGATGTTCTAAACTATCCAAATATGCTTAGAAATAAAGCTTTCTTTTTGGAGATGATGATTCCAAGTTGTCAATACATTCATTATTTTTATTTTCATCTTTTGATTCATAAATGTAAAATAACTGCAACATTTTCAAGTGAATAGCTATTTCACGAAGCTTTTCTTTCCCTGAAGCAATATGATTGTCATTTAGTAAAATTTTATTCATTGGATCAACGTAAATAGTGACTAACAAGATTTTATTGTCTAAGAACTGAATCTCTCTTTTTCTCATTGAAGATAAAATTGCATTAGCAACAATTCTTCCAGTTTTGTTAAGCTGATGCATCAAAGTTGTCCACTGTAAGAAAAAATTTCCAGGTGTCAAATCTTCAGCTTGTAACTATAAGGGTATGACAAGACACTAATTTTTCTGTTTTATTAACTGAAAACCAATAGAAACAAATGCTTGGATTATCAAGGTCTTCAAGGAAGGTTTCCAATTCGAGCAACCGCTTAACCATTAAATAAGTGCTTCCTCAGCGAGTAGATTGATCTAAAATAATTCCTTTTCTAGCATGCCTTCTCAGAATAACATCTATTTTAGGGGTTCTAGCTACAGTAGATACCTGTCTTAATTTTGTAATGATTTTAGTTACCTGAGAGTCTTTTAATCCATCTCTTATTGCTAATTGCAATGTGTGAACAGCACATTGCATAATTTGGATTTGAAACATATTGAACACTTCCTCCATAATAAAAGAAAAAGAGGAATATTGATGATATAGGCTCGATTTGTGTGCCAATGGCAAATATTTCATCAATGTCTTCTAATGCAATTTCATTATTTTGATTCATTTTCTCAGTTATTTTTAACATATTTGAAGCATCATCTGTTACAATACACAAAATATGCTCCTTTTTAATTTTAAAATCTTCTAATACCTCTTGAACCAACCTCTGCAGATACTCTCCTGTGAGATGAGCCATAGTGTCTTTTACTGCTAATGTCTGTAACTATTGTATTATTCTCATCAATAAATTGAACATTAATTGCAAAATAATTCATTCAATGACAACTGCATGCATCCATTTTAAATTAATAAATATCAATCGATCCTTCGATTATAAGACTTATGATGCTTGTTTTCTCTATCTAGTGAAACTCCAAGTTTTCTTGCCATTTAAGCCTTAAAAGGCTGGTCGTGAAAAAAGATTAAAAATCTCATAATTGAAATGGTGGTGCAAGATAGTGTGCCTTTAAATTTTTCACTCGTACTGTAACTTTATCAGAAACAAAGAATTTGCATACTTGTTTGTACTGAACTAAATTTTTGGGATATATTCTAATTTTAAAATACATGAAGTGGTTCTACTGTTGTCTTTTTCATTTACTTCTTGTAGAATTTTAGGATGTAGACATTGCAAATGTCTTTTTAGATTACCTGCTCTTGTAGGTGCATTTTTTTTTCAGAACTAGCAAAAGTGCTAATTTTTGCTTCACATACATGTTTACCACCATCATTTTTTACAATGTATTTACACTGATAATATTTTCCATCTATTGTAAGAGTATAATATTCAAAAACTGCAGACTTTGAATTTGAAAACACTTTCTTTTCCATAGGGTAATTAGGTATCTAACAATATTTTTCACAAAGTTTATAAAATTAGATATAACTCTTAAAAATAATATGTAGATAAATATAATTCATACTTAAAAGTCATAAGTAAAATAATCTGAAATTGAGAATCGAAGTAAAAAACCCTTTAAGTACTTTTTCTGAGTTAACCCGGGTTGGACGAAAAGGATGCAAGTATGAATCCTGAATCAGACAAGGAAGTTGGTCTCCCCCCAGAGAAATAGTAGAAATATCACAAAGCATGTGTTCTATTTGGGAGTATTCCTGGAACTACTGCACACTATACTAGAACACTGATTCCCCTTGAAGTCTATATAAGGACGTCCTGCAAAAGTTCACCAAGCAGCTGGCTAAAAGTCAAATAGTTGTAAATTTTGGAGACCCCAGTGTCTCGTTACAACTTGTTTTTAATGCAATAAAATGACAAATAAAGCATCTCTAACAATATATTTATTTTAAATTATTTCATATTATTCTAATATTTTTATTATAAAATTTTTTTCCAGATATTTTTACGTTTTAATTTTTCTATGGAAAACAAAAAAGAGAAATGTTAGAATCAACACATATTTTCCGACTCCTCTAGCCAGAAATTCCTCCCGACTCCAACTGCACAGCCCTGGTTGTGACATCTAATGATGTGAGGTGATCCAGCAGCCAGTAACTTCTGAATCAGTAGTCCCATTGTTGATTGGTCAGGCTGTTTACTTTCTTTAACACTGGAAGTATAGGGAGATTGAAGAACAAAGAAATATGAAATGGGAAAATAATTTGTGAGGTAATTAAAAAATCTAGAATTATTTATTTTCAAATGCATTTCTGGGAGATCCTTCAATATAAACTGGATGCCTTAAATTAGGGGTGCGTTTCCCTGTCAACTCCTACAGCCAGCTCTTGACAATTATTGTTTGGAAATGGAATTATCACATGGCAACTGGGCAAATATAGCATTCAAAATCTTGTTCAAAAAGCAAGGCATTCAAAACCCAAGGGTTGAATGTATATGTCCTGAACATTAGTAATTTTGACAAACAAACTAATCTTTCTACATGTATTAATCTAAAAATAATCAGTAATCATCTTACTGTGTCAGTTAATTATTACATATCAAAATGTGATTATCACTGACTAGTTTTTTTATAAAACTGGATCTAAATATCAGTAAATTGTAATTATATTTCTAATTAATCACAATTTATATTAATTAACAATATTTAATTGAAATTATTTCTAATCAATCACAATTCACATGGTGCTATATCATTTCAGGTGAAAAACCATTGATACTGGATTATGTTCTTTGGCCTTCAGTTGAATATATACTGGCATTATTAATTGCAAAACCTGATCTTGGGTCATTTCCAAAATCAAAATATTTGAAAATTATGAAATGGATTGATAATATGACTGAAGATTCAATAATAAAAAAAACTTGTTTAGATAGAAAATTAATTGCAGCTTTTCACCAAACTTTTGATGAAAATCCAGACTTTGATATTGGATTGTAATTTGTAAAAAAAATATTTTTTGGAATAAATTAGTTTTTTAAAACTAAACTAATTGTTTCTCATTTCAAATGCCCATATTTTTTAAAATTAAAAATGTTAATATTCACAAAACAAAAATGTAAAACAACATGCAGAAGAAATATCTGTGACTACTACAGAACCTTGATTTTACAGATCAAGATTTATTGGATTTTGGAAATAGTGAACCTTAAGGTATCTGTTGAAGCATAGCCATTAAGAAAGCACGACTGGCCTATATTATGACTCTTAGTATAAAACATGATATACTAGTATAAATAGTGGCCAGACAAGTTTTTATTCAAATTTGTTAAGATCACATTACAGAGTAACTTAAATGAGGTGTATGGCTCGATGCATTGTTTTAAAAACAGCATCTAGCATTGAAAAAATTAAATTATTCAGATGTTCAACTATTTTGTTTAAGTAACATCTCAAGTAGATATAAAAACATATTAAGATACCAGTAAATCAAAATCACATTTATTTTATAGCCAAAGAATGATGTAAATCTCATGTCGAATATCATTTTGTGCAATTATCAATATATTAGTAAAGATTTTATTGTTATTACAGTGTTATATTGACTGTTTTACTTTGTAACAGATTAAACATATTGGGGCAAATCTGAATTAATTAAAAAATTAGAAGAAGAAATAATCTTGGACATTCAAACAGAAATTGAATCAATGCATAGTAACTATGAATAAAAGAGAATGGTGAGAAACTGATATGATGGTTTACAGAATTTGAGACATAAAAATCAAATTGAACAAAAATTACAGCAGATTGAAGATTATATGTTGTCCAATTTCTTTTAATATATAAACCGACTTTAACTTATTCCAGACTTATATTAGAACCTTACAGAAATATTACTTGAGATTAAATTTACATGTGATATTTTAAAATGCTAAATAAATTAATAATAATAATTAAATAAATTTTTATTTAATAAAATAAATGTATTAATAGTGAACTAAATAAAAAATAAGTATTTTTTCATAGAAAATAAAAATTCCTTGTTTAATAATTTTATTGATGTGATAAAGCCAAATTGAATTTCAATATACATATTGTATTATTATGAAATCAAAAAATTAATGTACTAAATATTTTCAGTATTATACTTTTATATTAAGTACAGTAGATCCCCCTATAAGACGGTAGATACGTTCCGTTCTTTATGAATCAATTTTGTAGGAATCATAGTTTACGGACTACGGCTGTTTGAAAGGTTTTCTTTCATAAAATTAATCGATTCTAGACTAATTCGACTCAACATTTCCAAAATACGTATATTTTTTTGAAAATAATCCGTATAAACTACGTTATAAACAAAAAATTGTAGGATTGCTTACCGAGTGTGTACCGTTCGACTACGCCCGTTGCTAAAGCTTGGTTTCGTCGCGGAACAGCGCATCAAACCGCGGCCGCGATTTCTGATATTATTTTTCTGCGAAAACTTCGTTGACCTTTGGAGACATCCTTAATATAAATAATTTTTATGGCCGTTAAATAAGAAATGTTTCTTTCACAAGAAATGTATAAAATTACAGTACTGGACAGACGATAGGTCGCCTAACTCGCCGTAGCGTGACGCTAGACGGCGAAAAATATATATTTAATTATAATAAAGTTACAATAAATTAAGTTAATATATAATTATATATACAGTACCTAATTTATATATAATTAATATATAATTATATGTACAGTACCTAATTTATATATAATTATATGAACAGACGATACTAAACTCAATTTATCCGCCTAAACGTCCGTAGCGTGGCGCTACGGACGGCGGGAAAGTAGTTCGGCTGCCCGATGACGTTTTACGTATTATAGGAGTTATTTTTACCGTTGTTTACGGATACTGCCACAATTTTTATAGGAATCATAACTATAGGAAACGGTTTTATAGGGGGATCTACTGTATATGATCCACAATATGCTTAAAGTTGTAATTTGAGTAAACATTTCTGCTTTTCATTTATTTATTAAAGTTTTTGATTAACTCGAAAGCTTTGCATAAGTATTACTCACCTGTGTGTGTATTAGAAAAGCTTTAAAATTAACAATAGGAAATAAATTTTTTAGCTAATGAGGGAAACGTGTTTTAAATTTCTTTTAACTGACACAGCACAATACTTGTAACCCAAATAAAACATACAGAGTAATAGAAAGATGTAATTTTACATAAAATTAACTATGTTTACTGTATATTTGTTAAATACAGAAGAGGGGTGAAAAGTTGTGTTGCTTATAGAAATCACTTATCAAAAACCAGCTTTTAATGTAAATCACTGGATTTTGGGGAAAAACAGAGTTTGATGTTAAATCTGGTTGAAGAGTTGAAATTTTTCATTCTTAAACTAATTTTTTTGGCATTGTAAAAAATTGTAATCTCAGTGAAATAAATAAATATTGCAAAAATAACCAAGGATATTTTTAAAATACGCTTTAAATTTCAAGGCTATTTTTCAGTATGATATAATTTGGCTGGACCACATCAAATCAGGTGTAATTCAACATCCATGTAACAGATAAACTTCAGAGTTAGGAAATCAAATAGGCATCACAAAAAGTACTCTTAGGAGAGTCCTAGCTAGAATGCTGGATGAATATAGAATTCTATATACAAAAATATAACAAAAATTCATTATTTCTGACTTTAGATGAAATTTCTCAGCATGAGATTTGCATTTTTTTCCTACAATTTGTCACTGGTCAGTTTTTTGTTATAATCATGTTATGTGTTGGTTAAAAACTTTAATTAATTAATCAATTTCTAGATGAAAGCCATTAATCACTTAGTGATTAAAACCTAAGTGCAAATTGAAAAATGCAAGTTTGAAAGTTTGCCCAGAAGTGAGACATATTGTAGGAAAGTGGCTCACTGCCTATAATAAACCTAACCAAATGTTTTCTTTATCGTTTTTATGTTATTCTTTGAGGACCCGATTAACTGTATATGAACTTCTGATCTGGACTGGAAGTCATTATTTCAATTCAAAAATTTTCTCCGAAACAGAGTTAGCTAGACGATCGGCATGACTTGATTGTAATCAGGAAAAGTATGATGTATAGAGGCAAAAGACTACTAAAATCAAGAGCATGTATTTTAAATTAATCAAAAATATGATTGTCACAATGCAGAGCTGCAATTTTTAATGTCATAATAATTTTCTCAATTTTTTTTATAACTTAATGAATTAGAATAAACATATTTGATGTTTATACATTATTTGATGCCCTGTGTAAACAACTAATATTTGAATTTGACCAAATAATAATGCATTTCTGACCTAATTACTACAAATATCATATATATTGATTCAATTTATTTTAAACTTTAAACATTCCAAAATATGGATTGATAAAATTAACAAGTCTTTTTGTCTGAAAAATTTATGCATTATATATGACCAGTAGATGAGCCTGGTGTTGCCTGGGCAAAAAACGACAACAAAGATTAAGATTATTAAATTATTTTGTACTTCTAATCCTTCTAGTAGTCTGGGATGTCCCCTAATGGGCATTCTAGCAGCAGCGGTGTCATTCCATGGTATAAATAATAAATTCCTATTACAAATAAAAATAATAATAAACTGAATTTCTCATGGCGTACTCTACTAAAACACAGCCAAAAATGCAAAAACTGCATCAAATAATAATATACCAAATTTATTGTTAATTTAAATAATAGCTAGGTGCATTCCTAGTGGCTGTTTTTGGCATACCATACCATGACATCCCAGTTTTTCAGCTTTATATAGTAGATATAGATTGCAAAATTTATTTTCTTTACATTAATAAATTCTAACATTTCCATAAATATTTCAGTTCTTAGCCTTTTTGTTTTGTCAATAGTTGTTTCATTTCTCATGATTAAAAGTCCTGCATCAGCATCTGCAAGGTTAATGCTCCCTCTATGTTGAGAAGCCTGAAACAATTCATTGTACTGGCCAAGCAAAGGAATCCTACCATTGTTTCAAGTACTTTACTGTTTAGAGAGGCCCTGATTTGAGAATATCAGTAATACCTGAGCTCCAAAATATACTGGATGAGACAATCAACGAGGCTTAACTACATCAAGAGGAGATGATTAAATCAAGGTGGTTTTCAGTGATTGTTTTGTAATGAAGGCTGCTGCTCACTTATAACTATCACTTTCATATGGAGTAGAAGTTATGGCAGTTGCCACCAAGGTTCTATGAACTACAGGAAAAGCTTTTAATTTTTTCACATCTTGCACTGGGTTTCATCACTGAGCTAGCTAACCTGCTCAGTGATTAAACCAGGTGCAATAAAGTTGCTTTCTTAGTTGACATCTCTTAAGCCTTGAACATTCTTAACAGAAGTATGCAGGAAAAAAATGAAAAACATCATTACTGACAAAATTAACTTTTTTAAAGAAAAAATAAACTATGAATTTTTTTTTATTGTCTTCTCAAACATTTCAGTATTTTTTCCTCAACAAAAATCTTGTGGATCTGATTCTAGAAAGTTTGTCACGTGGGAAATACTTTTCAATATTTTATTCAATCACTTGATGTGTCATCTTTGGATTGCATGAGAGATCAGTGTATTTACATCAGTAGAATTAACTGTTGCAGAAGAATAAACAGTCAATGGAAGTAAGAAATGACAAGAGGACTGAAAACTAAAATGTTCACAAACAGATAATGCCTCATTCTGGTTATATCTCCAACTCGAGTACTCAATCATCATGAAGAAAAGACAATCAAAGCACTCCTCCTTTTCTTTACTTAGTGTCTTTGTGAGACTTTGTGTTCACAGCAGAGAATAAAAATAATGAAAAGCTATTGAATGATATAGTTCAGTAGAATATATATATATATATATATATTGAATGAAGTACAGGTAACCCCTGTATAACACGGTAGTTACATTAAAAAAAATTTCCGTGTTATGCGAATCCATGTTATACGAAACAAAGAACTAATATGAAAAGGAGGGTTAGGTTCCAAAAATTAAAAATCATGCTAGTATATTTTCATAATTAAGATAATATCTTCATTAAAATTTTTTTAAGTGATACATATTAATATAAATTAAACAATGTTTTCTTCGTCATCACTAAAAACACTATTAATTAACCAAGAGCGTTTTCTTTTTGGCAAGTTATCCTTATCCTCTGAGCATTTTTCTGCATTATCTTCAGATCCATGCTTTACCTTTTGTAAAAAGTATGTAATTTTAGATTGCTTGCTTCTAGTTAAAAGGTCTTTATAAATTTCCTTATATGGTGCTAAGCACTTATGAAGAATAAAGCAAGTATGGAATAAGGGGAAAACATTCGGCAACATCAGAAGCAGAAGCGTCGCGATCTGGCAACATTGAAACAATTTTCGAGAAGGACCATGTGTATCGACAGAAGGCGAGAAAAGAAAATTTACATACTTAAGTACTAATAGTTCACGAAAATAATAATTTTCGTGAACTATTATTACTTAAGTATGTAAAAATTTATTACATTTCCTGTTGTACGAGGGTTTTACCCAATTCTCGAACCGTGTCAGAGTGAATCCGTGCTATAAAAGTACCGTGTTATATGGGATGGTACCAATTCTTGAACCGTGTTACAGCGAATCCGTGCTATAGAAGTGCCGTGTTATACGGGGGTTACCTGTATTTAAGATATACATGCAATGTAGATCATGGAGTTCAATTAAGTGAAATTTTCACTACTAGGGAAAATTGTGGTGCTGCAAGGATGACAATTATAAGACAAGTGAACAAAATTCTATTGGAATATAATTATTGGGTTGTTATAGAATATTTTAAATAAATATTAATTGAAATAAAATATTAGATTGTAATATACAGAATATTTTAAGCTAAAAAAAACACATACACACACAAACTTATTGCTTTTAAATATTTTTGAAATGATAGAAGTTATTACGAATCAAAATGAAAAATTTATATATATTTTTTATTTCATTATAATTTGTAAGTGTACACTGAATTATCTATACCAGGGGTCGGCAACCTTTTTTGGCTGTGGGTCAAAATCAACCAAAATGTGTGTATTAAGAAGACGTTTCGGGTCAATGGTATTTTCATTTTAAAACAGTCTCACCAGTATTACCACATCTATTAAGGAATTTTGGATCAGCATTGCCAACTTATTGATTTCTTCTTGAAATTATGTTACAATTTTTATATTTTAAAAATAAAAATGCATGTTTGTTACTGCAACTTTGTAATCTTACAAAAATGTTAGTTATTATTTATATTCAGTTAATTTTTTTAATGTATTCTTCAAGTGTTTGTTTCATATTTACGTTTTATAATTTATTTTATATACAGGGTTCCTATGCACCTGGAAAGTCAGAAAAAATCAGGGAGAGTNCTGCAACTACGTAATCTTACAAAAATGTTAGTTATTATTTATATTCAGTTAATTTTTTTAATGTATTCTTCAAGTGTTTGTTTCATATTTACGTTTTATAATTTATTTTATATACAGGGTTCCTATGCACCTGGAAAGTCAGAAAAAATCAGGGAGAGTCAGGGATTTACATTAGTGTTCTGAAAAAGTCATGGGAAGTCAGGGAATTTGTTAAAAATCATCAAAAAGTCAGGGAATTTGTTTACTTGGTTGCCTTGTTGATTTTGTTTGCTGACAGCATGACTGACCAAGTGTAGCTATCTGCAGGCAGCCAGAAGTATTGTAGTACAATGCAACTATGAAAAGGGAGTGCAGAATATTTTTAAGATCCAAAATTTTCCCCAAAATTATAGCACACAAAATATACAAGCATGCAACAATATCAATTGTTATTTTTAAATTTTAAAATACTTTTAGATTTTAAAACTGCTGTATTAATTATGCAGTATTATAAGTTTGAGAGAAAAATCTAATACTCTTAGTAATCTAATGTTGATAAAAAATTTTTGAAATATTTTAACTTTCTATCTCTTGCAATTTACACTTTCAATTTGAGGGAAGATGTTAATGAACTGATGGAAAAAAATGATAACAAAGAACCAAAAATGATAAATAACTTAATATTAATTCAAATGGTATTATTTATCATTTTTCATTTTAATAATATTGATCACATAACAAAACAATTTCTGATTTCTGAAACTTTTTCCCAGTTTATTAATATTTTATAAAGTTTGGAAAATTTATTAAAGGACAAATTTAATAAATTTATACTTTTCTACATGGATTATACTGAATTCTTTTAATAATAAGTAACAGCTTTTTTCTTTTTTTCAAAGCTATGAAGTCTTACAGTTATGAGTTAATAACAGGATAAATTATTATTTAATAAAACATTTTAGTTTTGTGTAGAGAAGACATGCCATAATTCTGTCTTTCTTATTTTATTTTTGATTTTACTAATTCATCGATCATAAAAAATATATAACTGTTAATTAGAAAAAATAACCAGTTAAAAAGTTAGAGAAGCACTAATGTATGTGCATAGTAAGTTGAGTAATGTTTATTTTGTTAATGTGTCATACTGTAAGGAATGTGAGGGTCAGGGAAAGTCAGGGAATTTAAAACAAAAATTTGAGTAGGAACCCTGTATATACTGTATTATATTTTTATTTTCAGAACTCAAGTGGGTCACTTGAAATTATGAAATGAGTCACTTGGTACCTGCAGGTCATATGTTGTTGAGGCCTGATCTATAGGTTTTTGCACAATAAATGAAACCTTAAAAGAACTAACATCAGATTTAAAATAAGGCATATTTCAATACTTCAATAAGCTACAGGCAATTGATGAAAATTAATGAATACTATTGCCAAATATATATATATATATAAATATATAATAAATTATATTAAATGCAATTATTAAATTTTTCATTACAGTAAAAAATATGTTTATAAACATTATAAACATATTTTTATACAATTTTTTACAGTTATATTTATTTATATGAAATTGTTTACATGTTATGCTCTTCAGATATGGATCAATTTCAAAATTAAATGTCTGTCTGGAACATTGTAAGTTGAAAGATTTCTACGGAAAAACATTATAAAATGACATTCATATTTAAGTTGGATACATGAATATTGAAAGCAAATATTAGTTAAATATTATATTAACATTGTTTTTTGTTTCTAGAAAATACAGTAGAGCATCGATTATCCGACCCCCGATTAACCGACTGTTCTAGTCAGCAAATTTCAAATGTCTGATAGTGATGTGGCACTACAATATTTGGCTGTCTTGGCTACTTTAATATTATTTTTGTTAAATTTTTGCATGTTTTAGCTGGCAACATCAGCTCAACCATTGAAAGGAAGCCAGTATTTAAACGAGACTTAATTTTCTAATTATGAGTGGTTGTTTGTTTTGTGAGCAATAAAATAATTTTTAACGATACAATAGTGATGATTATTATTTTTAAAAAAAATTTGTTAGGCTTAATATTGATGAAAATTCAACGTGAAGTTGGTTAATAGTGATATACTAATGTGAGTAGCAGGGGGCCACTGGGTGAACCCTAATGACCACTTAATCTGCATGGGTCGGAAAGACCCGTTCTCGGTTGTCGGATGGCATAGGAGGGCTAAAAATATGAGTGGGGAGGAGTCGGAAGTCGTAATGATCAGGTGTCCAATTGATTACACGGGTTTAAATTAACGAACACATTTAATAAACAACTAAGAAAATTTACACAAAGATATTAAATACAACATACGCGTATCAAGATATAAATAGGTATTCTAAAATCTATTCTAACCTAACGCTAAAATCCGAGAGAGAGCTCACGTTAGAGAGAGATAAATAATAATGGCAAGGGTTTACCTCGAAGGCAACGTTCTCCAATTATAGGGCGTTGATAAAACACTCTGTGATCGTCGTCTTCTA
>NW_019385065.1:0-27478 GCF_000671375.1 Centruroides sculpturatus | reverse complement strand
CGCGAAAATTCAAAAATACAAAAATGAAGTATATTACCAAGTAACCCAGTGAGAACTGCTTGCCTATCATTTTAGTTGAAAATACAAGAAGTTTTATTCCAAGCAAGCATCGCAAGCCCGCTTGGTTAATTTCTGCTGCTTGCTTGGAATAAAATTTCTTGTATTTTATATTAAAATGATAGGCAAGCAATTCTGTTAAAAGCACTGGCACTGAACGTTTCGCTTCATGCAGTCTATTTTGCAATTTTTTTAAAATGATGTCAATCCCGAAAATCCCGGGATTAGGAAAACTTAATCCCGAAAATTTTGGGACTGAAAAGTGGTCGGGATCCCGGGATCAAATCCTCTAATTCTAACCTAACGCTAAAATCCCAGAGAGAGCTCACGTTAGAGAGAGATAAATAATAATGGCAAGGATTTACCTCGAAGGCAACGTTCTCCAATTATAGGGCGTTGATAAAACACTCTGTGATCGTCGTCTTCTACTCTGTGGTGTCCTTTGAAGGCTATGTGGAGCGATGTCCTTCTCAGGTCATGTGGCTATGTCCCGATGCGGTGTATGCTCCGTCGCTCCCAATCTGTAGAGTTCTTCCTTGGCGAAGTTCTTCGGAGGTTTCTTAGGATAACCTCTCCGAGGAGTAATTCCGTCGTATATGGAGAGAATAGAAAATATTCAGTTTTTACCTTTCATGGAGCGGCGATTATGAGCTGCTTAGATCCTGAGAGAGCCGGAAGATCGTGCGTCGATGTATCTTCCCCGACGATCGCTCTTGAGGTGTGCAGAGGGGTTTCTTCGGCGTTAGCTCCTTGGCTCAGCGCCCTGAGTAGAAAAGCCGACCCCTTTATATACCCAATCTGCGTGGGAAAAATCTGAGAATTGTTGACGTCTTTTGACAGTTCTCCCTGATTTATGACAGTCTCCCGCGCCGTAGAGAAATTTACTACCTTATTTGGTCATTTATTGTCCGGTTGCTCGGACGTATGGGGGTCACATGACATCATGGTCCCTCGTCGATGACCATCGGACGATGAAAGTCACCCTCACTAACTACGCAGTTAGTGTGAAAATAAAAACAGCGTCCGTATTCTCACACTAATATACTAATTACATGGGATATATTAATATACTATACTAATAATGTATTTTTTTCCTTCTTTTTGGTTATCCGACCAATCTGAGTACCCAATTGAGTCAGATAATTGATACTCTACTGTATACTTAATAAACTCAATAATAATTTTAATTCTGATTTATATATCTTTGTTATTTATATCATTTATTATTTTAATTTACAATTGAAATAAAAGTACTGTAAATTAAATTTTATAAACATGTAAGGTACATTTTAAAATATACATTATCATTATGAAACAGATTGCATATTTAAAATGTTACAGTTTAAAAACAAATATGTAAATTAAATACTATCCATATTTATTTTAATTAAATTGGAAAATTTTTAAATTTCCTTTTCAGTTTTATTTATAATTAATGAATTTAAACTGTTTCATTCACAAATTTTTTTAAAATACACTTTTTTATGATTTTTAAAAAAATTTTTTTACAAAACAAAATCTTATTTTTCTATCCACAATCAAATTCTCAGCATTAAACAAATGGTGGCTCTTAGCACACAGGACAGCAAAGGCATATTTTTCATCTTTTCAGATATAATAATTGATATTACAAGAATGAAATCTGTTCATATATATATATATATAGTTTCCTTTTTGATTGATTGATGAATTATTGCATTACAAGCTAAATCAAATTTATATATACTGTATATACCTATATATATATATATATATATATACACACATACANATACATACCTATATATATATATATAATTTTTTTTCATTTTTATTTTTTTACAAAATTATATGACTATACATCAATTCTACTCTAGAACATGATTTTCCTTGATTTGTAGTAATGTAGTTTTTATTATTATTTTTCATTTTCTTTGATTAATAGCAGAAGATTAATAAATTTTAAGAAGTTATAGTAACCATAGTATTATACACAAAGTAGGCACTGTAGTTCACTATGGAATAATTACGTTAATGATATTTTCTATATGTTTCACCCAATAAGTAAAAATACTTCAATAAAAGCAATTCTTATGCTTAAAAAATATCAGTAACAGAAAACATCTGAAACTTCTCTATTAATATTAAATTTGTATTAAACACATAACAACGTAATATCAAATAAAAATAGTAAAAAGTAAGCATCTTTTTACTAAGTTCAAAATTTCTCAAATAATTAGATACTTAATATTCATGAAATTAAATAGCAAAATTCAAATAATTTGAACATCATTGGCAATAATATAATTGTTTTTGGATGTTTTAATATTCTTTAAATTGCTCTGATAAGATTACTTTACAATAAAATATATATATATATATACATATATATTTTGAAAATTTTAATTTATCCTCATGATTAATTTCTAATAAATTAATGTATTCATGTATAAACTGCATATCGTACACAAAGTCCTTCAAATAACTTGATCAAGTCTTCATCATAGGCATTTAAATTTATGACTTTCAAGTATTTTATTACAAGCAGTATATTTAAAAAATTTAATTCAATATTGCAAATGACATTTATTAATTGTTTTTCTGATTTTAAAACTTTCTGGTCAATGTACACTTTTTTCCTTCTTCATAGGGAAACAATTTTCAAGCAAAATTAATCTGTTTAATATAAAATTGTATGTATCTAGAAATAATTGTTTATATTGATTTTACAAATTCTTACATTCTGCTTGCAATGGTGTTTAATTGGCTGCCTGTAAAAACATTTAGCTGTTGATTGCTTTTACATTAATGTAATTACAATGTAAGCATTTTCTGATGTATAAAAATATGAAAATAACTGTATGAATTTTAGATTAGCCAACAGGGTATAATTTTTTTCTTTTTAAATTCATCTCTGGGATAATTTTAAAGTCTGAAAAAAGATTTAATTATCCATAAATACCATTAAAATTTATCCAAGAAACCATTGATATATTTACTTGAAACAATATCATATCAGTGATATATTCTAGACCAAGCAATTTGAAACTTTCTGTACACAGTGTGATCTAAAATATTGATACAAACAGAAGCATAATAATTCATTGTCAAAAAATAAAGTATAAAATTTTAAGACACATTCCCATTTGAGATTCTATTAACAAAAATAAGAGTTTGTCACACAAACTATTAAAAAAGATGGATGTATAAAATAAGTCTGAAAATAATCATTAATGGATCTTTTTTAATTTTTAAGAAATTGTATAATCTTTTTGTTTTTTAAGAAATTTTTGCATTTCAACATTACAACAATATTTCTTTATTTCATTTACTTTTTAATCTATGAAACAAAGTTCTCAATCATTATATCTTAAGAAAAAAAATTTTTTCTGCTTAAGTTTGCATCATTATTTTAAAATTCATCCTCTATATGCAGCATACACATGTAAAAACATTAACTTCCATAAATTTCAAATATAAACATTCTAATAATGCCATATACAAAATAATCATGTACAAAAAATGTAATCGTCATACTTCAAAATCTTTTTTTTTTTTTAACCTCTAAAGTTCTTTCTTTAGAAACTTATCTAATAATAAAATCAATAGAAATAATATGATCAAATAATGTTTTAATTATAAGATTTTATGATTTCTAAATAAACTGAATAAAATCTCAGAACTCTAAAGAAAAGGGGGGAAAATTCAAAACAATCAAAATTTACACTAATTATTATTTTCTTTTAAACCAAATTCTATAAAATAATGTTTTAAGAATTTAAATTAGTTATAATTTGTATTTTAATCAGTAATTTAGAGGTGTGATATTAAATATTATACATTTATTGTAAAAAATTTGAATAATTTTTAAAACATAAGTATAGATATAGCAAATTTAATTGAAAAAGATTTTGACATTAAAAACATGTTTCAACTCAGTATTGTTTTTATTGAACAGTAAGTAGTTTATCTTGTTCTTTCAGCTTTTTCAATTGTTATAAAAAAAAAACTGAAATCAGTCAATTTCATTAGAACCTTTAATAGAATATTTAAGAATATTGGAATTCTTGAAAATATTTACTTCAGAAACACTTATGACAAGTACAAAACAAAAAATAAAAGTAATAGCTGTAAAGATGGAGAAATAGTTTGATTTACAGTAATAGTTCTATTTTAAAAGTTATGCACTTAAATAAAAAAATATTATTTGGAAATCTAATTTATCTGTTCACAATCATTCAAAATATTACAAGTGATGAAACTTATACTTCTTTGCTAATGTCAATATTAAATCACTTGAATTTTGCCATAAATGTATCCTATTCATTTTATCATTACATGATTACTGAATAATTAGGAATAGATCCAAAACTTATATTATGTCCTCTACCTTTTCCATCAAAATATTCAATCTTTAATTTCATACAGTGCAATTAATTAAAGGTTGCAATCAAACATTTTAAAAAGACTTTTTTTAAAAGTATAGTGACCCATAGTTTTCTTTAGTCTTCAATTTCTTCCTTCTCTAATAAAACTAAGACTTTCTTACAATTTTTTGATAATGCAAAATTATATGTCAAACAAAACAGAAGAAAAAGCAAAGCAATAAATAATATACAGAAGGGCTACTAATTAAAATCAAATTTTGCTGTTGTAATGACTATATTGTAGTGATAACTACAAAGATAACTTAAAATGTAATAATTTTAATGGAATAAATATGATAGTTACAAGTACAGGAAATCCTCATTAATTCACACTTAGATAGTTTGAAATCCCATTAGTTTGTAACTGTACTTTTTTTGTCCCAGCCAGGAATATAAAGATTTACATGTTAAGGATTTTGGTTAGTTTGAAATATGGCTACTTTAAAATCAAGTGAAAATTCTATCTGAACTGTGATATGTGTACGTTAACTCAAAGTGCCTCTATACTGTAAGAGAACAACAGACCAAGAACAACTCTAATCTGATCATTATGGCTTTGCTTTTATAATAACACATTTTTGAGTGTCTCCTTACCTGTGGACTACCCTGTTTTTCTCTTATCTCATAAACTATGGCTGGGTTTAAGGATTGCAAAATCGAACTACAAGTAGCAGAGTGAGATATTTGTAGGGCTCTAGGCTACTAATTTTGGATAACTTACTAATTTTTGGATCACTTTAAAAATAATTTGGGCTACATTTCAAGGAATTCTGCTTTACTTTTTATAAAACCTATCTGCCAATCTTTGAGTTTCCCATAGGACATGTGCTGTTTATCTGCAGTTTATTTATATTTATGTTATACAGAACACTATTTTTGTTAATTAATAAGTATTAACTGTATTCTGGTTGCTTAATAAATTATATCAGTTACATGACATTTGGCATATTATATAGAAATATGTAAATCTTGGATAATTTGAAATCACAAATATTTCATCCCCTGAATTTCGAACTAATGAGAATTTCCTGTATTATTTACCCTGGTTGTTATACAACAGATAAAAAGTATTGTAATTGATCAAATTTTTATCCTCTGGGTTTTTTGCATTTCTTGACATTTTAAAGTTCTAATTCCAAAAACTTTTAAAGTCTGAGATAATATTCTATATATGTGTGTGTTTGTGGGTCTGCACTTTGCTATGTAGCTCAGGATCGCACGAATCAAAAATTTTGAAATTTGACAGAAACCCCTCCTAAGTATGGGCAAATATCTTAAAGTATGTAAACCTAAATTTTTTACATACTTGCAGATATAAATGCTTCATGAATATTCCTAATCAAAACAGACAAAATTTTTTTACCAATATTAGCGGTTTGGTTTACAAGATAGTTGAATAATTTTTTAAATTCATGTATTGAAAAACTGCTAGAAAATTGCTCAATACCAAGAAACAATAAACAGTATATTATAAGGTCATATACTGTATATGTAACAAATTTTTTCTATGAATGTTTGAAATTAACAGAAAGTGATTCTATAAAGTTTCAAAAAGCAAAATTTCTAATTGTTTCATAGAAACTGACAAAAGTTGATATTTGCCATTGAAAACCCAACTTCTAACAAACATTAATTTTGTCAAAAGTCATAAAAATTAATTTCTCAAATTCAAGTAATTAATTTAGAGGCCCAAGAAATAAAAAAATAATTAAGTAGTTTTAATAGAAAATACCTAGACTCGTCACTCAGTATGAATGAAACATATGAATTTCATTAAGTCAAACATAAAAGCTATCAGTGAAGAAATGAAGATTCATTCCTACAAGTTCATTTTTAACACATGCTTTAATCTAAACTTCCACAAAGTCTAATGCAATATACAGTATACAAAGTCCATGGAGAATCATCTACTTCCAAGTTAATGGGGTCAGACTTAATAAAATTTTTATTAAGTCTGACCCCACCTCTATTTCCCTATCCTCTTGACTACCAAAATTTAATAGCTTTAATGCCCCATAAATAGAAATAACTGCCAAGTTTCAAAACTTTTTGGTTCATCCAGACCTGAGATATTAGAAAATTGTGTTTGGGGGAGTCTATTTTACATAAGTTTTTTTTGTTTTTTTTTTTTTTACATTTTTGAGCAACTGGAGTGTCAAAACATCCAGAAATGCACATAAACTAAGGAGGATCAAAATTTGACCAATTACTATACTTTCCCTATGTTATATTCCAGTGTTTTTCAACTTTCTTGAATATGCGTCCCCTTTACAAGTTAAAAAATTCTGGCAACCCCCAGGGCCATATTAAAATTACATCAGTGATTTTAAAAACTACATATTTAATTTTTTTTTTCTGTTGAGACCTAAATATTGATCGAAAAACCAATTGTACTGTGCAAAGAAGTCGCAAGAGCCCTACAAATAGTAACTTTGCCATGTTGTAGCAAAGTTACTATTTGAAGGGCTCTCTCGCTGAGGTGAGTGCGTATCATGCTATTGCCTTTGCGCTTTGCTCCGCAGGAGCATAAAATGGATAAGTTTCTCAAAAAATCGTACAAACACTTGTCTTTTTTTTTTTTTTACCCGCGACCCCCCGTGTAAGGCTTTGCGACCCCCTGGGGATTGCGACCCACAGGTTGAAAAACACTGTTATATTCTATACTAGTAGCTGATGTCATGATTGGTATGACAGATTTGAAGGATCCATAAATAACAATTTTATCTCATTCTATTTGTAAATAACTTTTTTACAACAAAATAAATGCAATTGAATTAGCATAATGCTATCCCTTTGGGTCTGCTCCTAGCATCCATCAGAAATCCAGCAATGGAAAAAGATAATACAAAACACAAAGATGCTAAACCTTTTTTCTGTATAGATTTAACTGAAACCGTTAAACATTTCATTATTTGTAATATTTTTAATGGTAATGAATAGATAAATAAAATATATTTATGTTTGTTAATATACTGTTCACAAGAAGTGCTCTTTTAAAATAAATTGTTTTATAATATTCCAAATGACAAATTTGAGACAATAAAGTTCAAAAGATTCAAATTTATAATTATAAATTTTATATTTTAATGAAAAAAATAGAATTCTTGAATATTTATGAAGGATTATTCAGAAGTTTTATACTAGCAAATTTATTTGATAAAATTTTATATAAATTATTATTATTACAATAAATTTAAGTTGCTTCTCCTTTTTTACAGCTATTGTTTTTTCTGTTGTGTATTAATAATATCGTATAACAAATTACTTGTGAAACTGAAAACCAAAATTCCTAAACATATTTAAATATTTTCATAAATTGAAATTCTAAAGAAATCAAATAAAATTTCAACTTTCAATATTTTTGTCAAATGGTTCTCACCAATTTTTTAAAAAATATAACTGTACAATATTTTCACTAAAATTCTTGCACATTACTACATTAGCCGTTTTCTTTTAATTTATCTTTTGGATAATATCTGCAAAGTTATTTATTAATTACATATTTCATTTATCAGTCACATATTTTGTTTTGATGTCAATAATTGTTAATGAATTCAACAATCTAAATTAATGTTGCCAAGTGTTCTGAAAAGTTAATCTCTCAATGGGACGTATTTGAAAGAATAGCATTAAAATGCACAAAAATGTAATAAAACACTTTTCATAAATCAACCGAAATTAATCTGCAAATAAATTAGTTTATGTAAACTGTTTCATATTTTAAAATTAACTTACTACTACTTTCTTTTTGTTGGCAATTATTTTATTTTAAATTTATCTATTTAATCATTAAATATGTATTATTATTCAATTGCTTTGTCCAGAAAAAAATTAATTAAATAATACATTTTTTAAATTTTTAATGTTAATATAATTACAAAAATATCACCCAGCTCATTACTAAAGATTTTATTGTTGTATTTGAAGTATGTATCAATAATATTTTCTTTTTTTATTAATTACTTATTTACTTGTAATACTGAGAGTGAGATTATTTCAGAGAGAAGTCCCTATTGGAGAGAATAAGATTTATAGTTGTAAATTTATAGATAAGTAAGATTTATAGATGCAATTATTTTTAATTGATAGCAATATCTTTTATCACATCATATATCTAGTTGGAACAGTTATAACTAACAATTTTATTCTAACAACAATCATTATATGAATAAGTTCAGATAATTAGCTTTATAGAAAAACTTACTAAATTTTTTTATTGATAGAGTTGTTCAACTCCATCTGAATAAAACAATTTTGCATTCTAATGCTTACAATTTAAGAATTCTTTTCAAATAAAAAAAATTTTTTTTTGCTATACTTAAAATATGATTTAAAATCTCTTAATTTCTATTATATTAAACGTCAATTAAAAACAATTATAAATAAAATCTTGAAAACACTACAATAAATACCTGTACTTCGTATTTTCATTCTGATTAAGAAGTTTTGAAGAATGGAACCAAATGGCTCTAAAAATATTAGACACTATTGTTATTCACACATTTAAGTACTGCTCTAATTTAAAAAAAAACATTCCTTTATTTATTTTTAATCTATTATTATTAACTTATTTTAAATCTAAAAACATCAAGTAATGAAGTATGAAAATAAAATGATTAGACAAAGCATTTATGCATGATAACTGTAACAAGATGTAATCAATTTAATAATTAATAAAATTGTTAATTATTAATCTGCTTAAATTTCTGATCATTATTATTTTTTCAGAATATTTTAAAATATATTAAAATGAGTTAATGGCATTATTAAAGGAACTCTCAGAAATGTATAGCTGCCATGCATTGTGAAAGTTATATATTTTATATAGAAGTAAAACAAAGTATTTATTTAATGTAACCAAAATTACATTTTATAGAAAATGTTTTCAGTCTATAGTTCAGCCAGATTGGCCAACTATACATGACTAAAATGAAGACGCTTATAATACATCTCTGACTATGCTGAGTCTAGTCTGTTATAAGAGTGCTCCTCATTTTAGTCATGTGCAGTTGGCTGATGCTGGTTGAATCATGGACTGAAAACATTTCCAATAAAATCCAATTTTGGTTATTTAGATGAGCAGTTTATTTCCTTCTATTTAAATATGGTTTAAATTTAATTGAATTTCAAGTTAAACATTCAACAATAAAATGTTGAATATTTATAAGAATGATTAAAAATATAAATATAAACACCAACAGAAACCTGATGCATAGCAAACGAACACCCACACTGCCATAAATAATTGGGCTATAATTTAGAAATAATAATTATGAATTATAAATGAATTTGGCACTAGAGGGAGGCATTAGGCACCATATCATATTAAAATTAATAATTATAATATTTAATTAATTAATTTAGAATAAACTGAAAGAAAAGAAACGGCCCAAAGCAGGATTCAAACCCACAACTCCTGCTTACCAACTCTAGTGCCTTTTCATGATGCTGGGAAAAAAGTACAAATTTCACCCATAAGAAATAATGGATAAGCTTATCCTTGTTTATGAGATTTTGATTTACAAGAGGTCTTCATAAATGAAGTATACTTGTAAAATGAAGTTACAATGTATACAATGATTTATTTACCAACTCTAGTGCCAAATTAATTTATGATTAAAAATATCTTGCCAAAGAATGCAATATATTAGAAAAACAATCGCCAAACTAATCAGTTAGCCCGTTATTATGGTGTTTTGCTTAGCAATATGTTTTGATTTTGCAAATGAATTCACCTGTAATCACATTTAAAAATCTCAAATAACCTGTGTAGTTCTTTTCTGTGTTTAAAATGAAATTTGCATATGAATTTTTAAAGCAATATTCTAATAACAGTATTTTGCAAGATATGAGATTACAGAATTATCCACTTTACACAATAAATCTGTGTATACATTGTAACTTCATTTTACAAGTATACCTCATTTATGAAGACCTCTTGTAAATAAAAATCTCATAAACAAGGATAAGCTTATCCATTATTTCTTATGGGTGAAATTTGTACTTTTTTCCCAGCATCATCTAGTTATAATTCCCATATTCCCCAAATATAAGATTAAAGTATTACAAAATATCTATTTACTATCAACCAATGATTTTAAATGAAATAAATAAAATGAAAGTATTAATTAGATTAGTCATTAATACAAAAAGAAACTAATATGAAATGAGAAAAGCAAATACAGTACAAAATAAGCAAATGCAAAAGTTAACAGACATTTCTTTATTTAATGATAAGAAAACAGGAGTTAAGTAAAATCCATGCCATCTAATCATAGAATGCAGGTATTTAAATTTAATCACATTTACTGTTAGAAAATTTTATTTGGTAAATGGGGAACAGAAATATAACACTGCAGGTTATTGTGTTGAATTTTCATATATCAAATACTTGTAAATCAGGGTTATACTGTTTGCTTTGCAACTAAATAAATATTAGATGACTAAAATATCAAATTAATAGATAATCTAAAAAAGTATAAAATGTAACAAAGTAAAATTTTTAAAAGAAATTAATTATTAGTTTTATGAAAATATTTCAGATACTTTTAATAAAATCACACTAATCCATAATATCAAATCTAAACTTGATTATCAAGGTTTCAAACATGCATTGGGATTCATAGATAACTAGCTTGGATAAAATGGAGATTTCAATCTTCACTACTTAATCACATCATTATAGATCTGTTTAAACCAATCATAGGCATGTTAAATATATTCAAACTGAAATAGTTCAGTTATTCAGGTTGTAATATATATATATGTATTTGCTTGTTAAGGCTACAAAACATTTAACTTTCTTTATTTTAAAAACGTTTTCAGCTCCTTTTTGAACTATTTTCAGTACAAACTACTTTATTGTAAAGTAGTTTATACTGAAGATGCTATCTATGAATTCTGCTTGTTGAGCAAGACAACAAGCAACAAACAGAATTCATAGATATGTATGAATAAGGTATCAAGTTTAAACATCATTACCTTGGTAATGATGTTTAAACTTGGTACTTAAAAGTTTAAACTTGGTAATTAAACTTTAAATTATTACAGCTCAAATGTAAACTGGTGACAGTTATTTGATTATAGTCATGTTAAAAGAACTTATTCCTCACAGTGCAGAAAGAATTATTTAAAAAATAGCAATATTGTAAAAAATCCACTAAATACAGTAATACATTTATAAAAACTATTTTATAATAATTTTTTAAAATATTTAATATTAAAATGTGTGTGTTGCAGATAGTATTTTAAGGTAATGCTACCAACAACACATACACATACTGTACATCATAATACATCATTATTTACTGATGTAATGATATAAATAATCATTATAGTTATTTACTACAGGTATAGGAACAAATCTGACAGAAGGTTTTCTTTATAAGTTAGGGTGGGGGTATGACATTTAAGTATTTAAATGCTTTAACTTCACACCCTCACCCTAACTTATCCCTAGACTAAGAGTGACAGAAAATGTACTTTTAAAATTCTAATTTGCAAATATCTCTAGCAAATATTAGGTTTGTTCCAACACAAGTCCCTAACTGGTTAAAACTGGAATGTGCATTGTTCAGTTCTTGGCTGTAAAATGACATTGCGCATGTCTCATACAGTTTCAAATTCAAACTAGTCAGGGACTTGTGTTGGAACAAACCTGTTGTCTGGGTCAGCAATTTTGAAAAGGTGGCAACACTATATACACTCAGAAACAAATACATTCAATAGCTCTTGAAACATCATTTATTTTGCATATGGGTTGGAAGGTTTCCCTTGTTAGAAAAAAAATAGCACTTAATTTATTAAATTAATTACTCTTTTCTGAACTGTATTTTGCAATTATACAAAATACAGTTGTTTAATAATTTTAATGTTAATAAATTTTTAAACAATGAAACTACTGTTTAAATAAAAGGTGCCTATAATACGTGCTATAATTTATACTTAAAATTTCACATACTTTCTATATTAATATTAAAAGATAAAGCAAATTTTTGAAACAAGGCCAACATAAAATTTTCAATAAGAAACAAGTAAAAATGTTTATAAATAATTATAAAAAATGTTTTCAGCCAAAACTTTTACGCATTTTAAGACAATATATGTAATATTTTGCAATTATAAAAAAAAATTTTAATAATTGCTTATGGTTTGAGAGGTCAAAATACAGGGTGGGAAAGACAGTCACTTAACACTACTGCTACAGAATATAGAATGTACCCAAAAAATGTACATTGAGTATGTCACATAACATGCATAACTCTAATAATTTGAGGTAGATCAATAAAATCTTTCAGCAATCAATTCCTTCTGAAATTCTGATTCTAAATAATGTTCCACATGACCCCTTCCCATTTAGTTTTAGAGTTGCATTCAATATGGCTGCCATACATGTAACACATATCAATCTGTTTCCCCCTTGATCTAATATGTTCCTGACTTGAACAAATTATATTCACTTGTGTATAAGACGATCTCGCATATAGGATAAGGAGTGACTTTAAAAGATCAAAATAAAGAAAATTAGATTAATTAATACAATTCTAATTTTATTTCGTTTAATCACAAATAAAATATCAAATGCAGGTAAATGCACACATTGTCCTGCAAAAAATTACTGGCATTTTAAACTTTAAAGAAAAATCTTGTAAAATCGATAATACAATTTGTTCATGTAAAGCTGGACAATCAAGATCTCTTTTTGCCAATTCTTAACAGTAGAATCCTCTCCCCGTCAATTACACAAGTTTCTCCGAATTCAGATTTCCGAATAATCGTCTTTTTTTCATGTGGGAATGGATTAAAACTTATATCAGGCTCCTGTGTGATTTTGCAATTTTAATTTGGAATTCAATTCAAAAGCTTTGCTTTTCATATTGCTATTCATCTTTACTTCTGATACACAAGAATGATTGAAATGATCCAGATAAAATACTTTTGTTTAAACACCAGCAGGTCAGCATCCAGTAAAAAATGCAAATACATGGTTCACAAAAATTATTGCAAAACACAAAGAATCCTTCGCTCGCACATATAGGATGACCTAGGTTTTTGTAGTAGTGAAAAATGAATAAAAACCTTGTCTTAAATGCAAATAAATATGGTAACTTTGGATACATTCTAGATTCTGTAGCAGTGGTGTTAAGTGACTCTCTTTCCCATTCTGTATATCTCACATAAAATCTTAAATTACAATAATCTATCTTTAGAACCATAGAATTAATGCATTTAAATACAAAATATGATTGAAAAGATTATAAAATTTTATATAATTATAACAAATAAAATTTGAAAAAGTTTTTGGCAGTAAAAATCATTTTCCTATAATACAACTAATTTTCTTCAAAAAGTCATACATTATAATTGAAACGACCAAATCACAACAACATGATAAAAAGCAAAGATAAACAAAGTCACATATTCAAACTGATACCTTTGGAGAATTGTCCTAATATATTGTCATTGAGATAACCTGATATAGCAATCGTTTACAATTCCAAATTAACATGAAGACAAATTTTCATGTCATTTCTCAGATATGTCTGATAAATTTTAATATAATAATAATTTCAAATTTTGAAATGGCTGTATAAACAAAAACTATTCCAAATCATATTAAGTTTATATTAGCTCATCTACTAGAGTAATTTGCTCTAGTCATAATTTTTTCATGTTAAAATTCAGAACCAAATGTTATCAAGATAACACAAACTGACATAATGAGATGAAAATAGATCTTCTAAATCATCATCTATCAAGCTTCTTTCTAGTACATTGTAAAATTGTATATGAATAAGAGTAAGGCATGTGGATTTGCTACACAACACAATTTTCTTGTATAATGGAAGAAATAATGCATTTTTGTTTGTTTGTTAATCAAAGCAGCTACAATAAGAAAATGATTACTAGTAATAAATTTTTTAATATACTGTATATTTAAATATAATGTTACATATGAGTATATAACCAAAAGACCAAAAAATTAAGATATGCATATTACAAAATTTATTTTAATCTTTTCATTGCTTTTGTAAGTATAAAACCATGCAATAAAGTTATAATTTATTTATGTAATGCATATATACATAAGAATTTAATAATTATAATATAAATCAGGGTATCCCCATAAATAACCCACCATTTTTATTGTTTAACTTCATGCCATGTAACTTTTTAAAAATTATTGCTGTTTAAAATTTAGGTGATAGATGTCTTTTTAAAGACATCTACCACCTAAATGGAAATTTATTTGTAGACAATATTGATCATGTGTATTTAGTAAGGATTTCTTGAACAGATTTGAAAGTTATTTAACATTAAGAATAAAACATGCTAATTTACAAAGTTTTAATGTACAAGTTCCAACTGGGTCATAAGATAACTGACGCACATTGAAACATTTATGATATAAAATATGATCACTATGATTATTATTAAAATTAGCAGAGTTATAGCCCAATTATTTTGGTAATCATTTGGTAATGTTTCAACCAAATTTGAAGTTAGTAAAGCCTATGGTAAGCCAAGTGTCCACTGACAAGAAAATTAGTGAAGCTTAAGTAATGCAGTGATATAACTAAAAGTGGTCTCTACATTATATCAGTCTGACACACCTTACCTAGATGATCAGCCTTAATCTTGTAGGCCGACAACAATGGATTCTGTACTTATACAGCAAGTCGTTGAAGACAATTTGACCACAAGCACTTGCAGGATATTGAATGAGGCAGCTTTAATATCATTGTACTGCCAACCAACTGCTGTTGGAAAAGTGAATAGGAGTTGAACCATAAGTCACAAGATGACTTCTGCACAAGCATAAAAATGGATGGAAATGAGTTATCAATTGTTCAAAAATCCTCTTGATGATTATTTCATCAAATGGATTGTTGTGTGTAACAAAAAATAAAAGTTCTTCTATAATTCAGACAAACAAAAATGATGACTGCATCAGACTATTTGCATAAATGCATGTTAGCAAGTTTGAACACAAAGTGATGTTAATGTGTTTGATAACATTTCAAATGGCTGGTACACTTAAAGTTTTTCCCAGATAGACTTTGTGCTCTCAGATTACTATATTTTCTATTCAATGGTGCAGTTTTTAACTGGATGACATTTCCAAAATCAAGTTGAGTTTGTGGTCCAAGAAATTTATGCTTTAAAAAATAATTAGTAATACAAGTGAGAATGTATGAATTAGCTGAAAGATGGCTACAGACCACAGATTACAATGGGCTGTATTTTGAAGAATATTTCTAATTTTTATAACAAATTTATTTGGACAAAATGATAATTTATTTATGAGACACCCTGCTATATATATGCAATTTCCTGGAATATTGATTTCTTAATGCATAAATCTGAATAAAGTCTAAATACCTTTTAGAACTACATATTTGTTCTACCATGATGGAAATTTATAGTTATTTGTGAAAACTTGTTTGTTACTCTACCACATTGGTTTAATGAATAAAAATTGTAATCTCAGTCTTTCAATAATATATGATGTATTTCATCTCATAATATCAAGCTTTTTTTTATACAGTATTAGACTAGTTTATAAATTAACAAACTCATCAATTTTATAACATGAATGAGTTTGCTGAAATAAAACTAACTAAGACTTGAAAAACTAGATTAGGATCTAAAATAGTTTGAGTTTCATACAATCCTATTAAAAAATTTGAAATTATTATTTTATATAAATATAATTCTTCATACTAAAGATAATTTGTAATTCTCAATCATACAATAGATATAAATAAATAATTTTGATTTTCTCCTAATTTATCAATATTTTATAATAATAAAGAGCCATTTGTGATAGTATTGTGGATTTGCTTCCTTTCAAGATTTTACTCTATTAGTTTACCTAATACCAATTATGCATTGTTTAAGCAGAACTTCTAGATTTCTTTTTCTTCCATATCTAAACAAGCAATGAAACACTTGTCATTTCTAACATTGTATCATCATTTATTTCTTTTTCCATTCTATCAGAAATATCAGTGTTTTAAATGTTTTTTTTTTTATACATTTGACAATATTTGTTCATTTTTTCATGTTTAAGATATTACAACTAAAATGTTTCTGTTGTCAATTAATTTTATGCATTATACTATAATGCATAAAATTAAAATATCACAAACAATTGATTTTTGAAAATAATTATATATTCTTCAATCACTTTGCACTTTTAAAATGGCAATTTTAATCTAAGATTGCCATAGAAAAATCAAACTAATAAAAACTCTGTAAAATAAAGTTTTTAATAGAATAACTGTATAAGGAAGAATTCTGATAAACACAGAATATATTATCAATATTTGTATATATCTTATACTTTTATTAATAATAATAATAAATATAAAAATTGTTGAAAGTTGAAGTTATGAAAAGTATTTAATTAGAAACATTTGACCTTGATTTAGGATCATTTTCAGTTAACAGAATGCAGTAAATGGAATAGAATTGTTTTGAATTTTGAAATATGCAAACAATTCTATTCCATTTTTGGGATTGTTAGATAAAGATAACCTAAATCAAGGTTGGTAACATTTCTACTTAAATACTTTTGGTAACCTCAACATTAGCAATTTATTTGTTTCATTATTATTAAATCTTAAGTTACAGGCTCAATATGTTTTATTGTAATTAGCATTACTGATAAACTTTTTTGACTAATTCTCTTCCAAATATTTTTCTATACTTAAGTTATGTTGGTGTTACTTTATAACTTTTCTATCTCTTAACTGTTCCAGCATAAGTATTGAATAAAAATATTTTGTTCATATATATCATTCTTCTGATCTGTATTTAAATGTGATAAATTCATACACTTATTTCAAAATGTATTTTGTATTAAATATTTTTTGAATTTCTTATACTGCAAAGATAATATAAGAATAAGAATTTCTTATTCTTATATTATTTCACTTCTGTTTATATTTTTATGATTACTAAAAGAAATATTTTCATCTCTCTTGATCTAATTCAGGGTCACCAAACTTTTTTCACAGCAGGCCAGATAACTGAGAGAATGATGAGCGTGGGCTGCATAACCATTTTGTTCAATACAGTACAATGAATACACGAAAAATAAAGACAATCAACATAATTATTTACCAATACACAAACATGATGGCTACAGCAAGCTTTTCTTAGAAACATCATTGCAGGTGCTTACACAAAAAGCACTCTGATATCCAAAGTTGCAAAAAGTAGCCAAACTTTTTATTTCACTGATTTTCTTAAAAAATTATATTAGTCAGATGCAAAAATCAGATTGGACCAATTTTGGCATTTTTACTTATTTAAATTTTTCTATATGTGCAGTTTATCTGCAATGTATGATGCTTCCATATAAATAATTATATTTTAGCTCATTTGTGGCATAGTGGCGGCGGACCAGATGAACTGATCTCTTGGATCGGATCCAGCCCATGAACCATAGTTTGGTGACCCATAATCTAATTGAATCAAATTACATTTGTGCTAAAATTTATAGATATTCAGATAACTTTACTAATGTTAAAAATGCTTTAATAAATTGCAATTTGACAAACTTAAACATTTTATTAGATTAATTGACATTGGACAAATATAACATTAATAAAATAAAAATTATCAGAATTTCTTGAGAAAAAGTAATATTTAAATTTCAAATTATATCATGTACAAAGTTAAAACATTTTAAGATAGGAACAAAGAATAATATTTTAATGCAAATTGTTTTTAAATATAGATTTTACATTAAAAACGTAATTCATGCATTAATTGCCTTTCAATCAAAACAGCTAATATTTTATGAAAAATAAAATTATATTGTAAATATATTATTATAAAACTATCATAAAAAATTCTCATGTAATTCTAGTTTTAAACTAAATTTATTAAAATAAAATTTTTTGAGAATCTAAACTTAGTAGTAATTGAAAAATACAGGGTGTTAAAAAAAGCTTATATGCATCTGTATGGTAGTAGTACACACCATATTGAGTAAAAAAAAATCTTAGTAAACACAGACCAAAACTTAATCATTTCTGAGATAAATAATCCAACAAAAATTGGAATTTTGAGAAAGTTTACAACTCTGTAAGATGATGATGATGCCAAGCATGGATGAAAATGGAAGGATGTGTGAAATCAAGATAAAGATCTGGCAAGATAGTCCCCTCTTTTCATATCACACGTGACATTAGAAGCCAATAAATGAAATCAAGATACTAACAAACAAAATCATTAATATCTCAGAAATGATTGAATTTTTTGCCTTCATTTACAATGGTTTTTTTACTCAGCATAACATGTACTTTCTACCCTATAAATACTGAGTATTTTTTTAACACTCCATATAAATACTTGAAAAATTAAAAGTATTTTTATATGCAAATATTTATAATGCCTTTAAGTAAATGAAGATTTACAAACCTTCTATTTTAAAACTATGATTTCTGAGTTCCTAATTCACAACTTAAATTTATGCTGGAAAGCCCCAGAGATTAACTTTTCAAACACAATAATCAAAATAAAAATAATAATAACAACATTTTTAAATAATGTCAAAATCTTTGTATATCTTTAAATGATTCTTTCTGTTAGGCAGTACTAACATAAAAAGTGAATATTTTCTTTATAAAATTATTCTTTAAGCATAAGCTTCAAATGTATATCATTCTAATGTTAAATCTGAAGATGAAATTTTACGTTTATATAAAGATTGTTTCAGTTTTTCCATATAAAAGTCTTTAGACATATTACACCAAAAGAAGGCAATATAAACAAATCTATATAAATGGTACAATTTTGAAGAGAATATTTCATGGTTGGTTCAGAAGATGACATATAAGATTTATCCTATAAAAAGTTGTTTATAATGCAATACTGGACTGAGGCCATAACAAACATGGCAAAAGGACCCTTACATTGAAAACATCTTAAATAAAAAGTCATTCAATTATTCAACATAATTGACCTTGGAACTTTGTACATTATTTCACTTATTAGTTAAAATTTATAATGGAAATACTCTATTAAGTATGAGCATTGGAGATTCTGCTATACTGTTTAATTTCCATGTGACATAAAAAAATTGAGATCAGCCACACATTTATTTTACTATACAAAGATCATTTGCAGTTCTCCAAGTTTTTGTACAATTATTGTAACTATGTTGCTATAATAAATTATTCAGTTCCTCCACCCTGTCTTTCCGTAAAAACATTTTGAATTTTTCGAAGAGTAAGATCTGTGCTAATACGCTTGGCAGGACTATCAGGTTCAGAATCATCCTGAAGAATTCGTTTTCCAACTTTTCTTTCCCCTCTTTTCATCATGCAATTTATTGCTCGAAGATCCTAAAAATATAATTATAATTAACAAAACAATCAAAATTTACATATTACTTTGTGTACACATCTATACATACATACTACACACAGAAATGCATCTACAATACTATATTAGAATGAAGCAGAAAATATAAATCTTATCACTGAAGGGAAATAATGAAGATATAAAATCCTGATCTGGCATCTCTAAGTCTGAAAAGCTCAAAAACCAGATACATTCAAGAATATAAAATTTTTAGTGATTTTATGATTATTATTGTTACAAATAACATAGTCATATGGGATTATGTTCTTTATATATATATATAATATTAAAGGTTCCTTCCTTCCATTCAAAATACAACCCCTAGCAATTACGTTAGAAATTCATCTTCAACATTTCAAATATTTGTTTTTTCTATAAATAGTTTTAACTTCAGAGTATTTAAAACAGAATGCTTAATTCAGGAACCAAAACTTTTATTTACTAAGAGAAGCATTTTTGTTCTTTTAATAACAGCTTTAGCTCTATCTGTTCTAAAAAAATAAAACAATAAAAAAAGTTTCTCTTATTAAATAAAAGTTTTGGTTCCTGAATTAAGAATTCTTTTTTGAGTATTTACTATAATGCCAAGTAGTTAGGATAATTTCAGTTAACTAGAAAGTCAATTCCCTTCTGTAACATTTTAAGTAAACTGTTGAAAGTTAATTTATCATCAAATAAGACAATTGAAATCTACCAAATTTCAATTGTCCTACTTGAAATAAAATGAAATTTATTTTTCTATAGAAATCAATTTTCAATAAACATCCCTTGTACCTTCTCTAAACTACATCATATAAACTTTCAACTGGAGTTGCATATAAAACATTTATTTTCAAAAGTGAATTTTATAAGCTAAGATGAATTTGATTTGAATATTCAGATAGTGTTCAGATACTGATGACTGATTTGTACAGATACTGTTTTGATGAGTATTAAATAAAGCAATAATTGGCAATTTCCTTTTTAGTTAGTTATGACCATTTTTAAGTTCTATTTTCACATTTTCTAAAGTTAATAAGATTTCAATTTTTAAGATGAAAATCAAGTTTTTAAAAAAAATTTTAATTTTTAACAATAATAGACAATAATTTGTATGTTATATAATTTACAATACTCACATAATGTATATTTTCTAATTCTGATGCAAATTCAAAGTAAAACATTGTGTCTATTAAAATGTCATCAGCATAATTTAAATGCTATAGATAAACAGATTCTATGTATTAGAATTAAAATTTCTTAAGTTTTCTTAAATTGAAAACATGGAATTTTAAATACAACATGAATAATTTCATAATAAAGATATTTAAAAAAAGAAATATTAAATAACTGATTATAAATCTATTGTAATGATCAATTCAGTTAGAAGAAATTACCTTTGGATAACTCCTGTTGAAACTGTAGGATAATGGTCTACTAGGAGAAGGAGGAAAATTAGAATTCTTCAGAGGTGAAACATATACAGAATGTTTTGAAGACACTCGTCTCCAAGGTGATAAAGGATTAGCATTCAACCTTGGTAGTGGAGAAAGGGGTGGTGATTCCCTCTATATAAAAATAAATGATATTTTGAATAAAGAACTGATGTTTTCCTTTAAGACAGCCTTACTATTGCATTCATAATGGAGAATAATAGAAACAGTGTGATCAAAGTATTTTTATTGCTAAATTATTTTGAACATTTATTTTCAGTGCTAATATGAAAATCTGTTTCAAATAAAACATATTTCTTGACAAACTCTACCAAGAAAATTGGAAGAAAGAATTTTCAATTTCTTATTTGTAATCTTCATTTTTCTACATCATAAGAAATAAAAAAAAAACATTTAATTTATAATTTTTTTAATATAATTTAAACTTTTGATAGTTGTTAGTGATTTATAACCTATAATCAATCAACATCAAAGATTTAGATAAATTCAGCAATATTAGTCAGCTTAATAGGCTTTACGTGGTTAGATAAACAATCAAAAATTTAGTTTATTCTGTACTATAAACTATATAACAACAGGTTTTATATAGCTGTTATTACTTTTTTTCAAAGTATTACTACAGACCTAAATACCATTTTTGTTTTATTCTTTTAAATATTACAATTATTTCTAATTTTTTTAATAGTCATTTAAATTTTTAATAGTCAGACCAAATTAGTAATATCATATTTTTTTTTTAGCAATTATTATTATTATTATTGTACATATCAAACTTATAATAAAACTCAAAGTATTTAGAATCTGATTCATCAAAATCAATAATTCAGCACATTCTGAACAGCAACGTTTATAAACACATTTTTCAATCATCTTTGATTTCATCATCAGCAGCTATAAATTATTTTAAAAATACATCCAGATAACTGAGAACAGAATTAAATACAAAAACATTTTATTTTATAATCATCATAAATTTATCGCATTAATACAGTAAATAATAATAAACCAAAAATTAGAATTTTTCTGTTTAGTATTAAAAATTTGTAATTACATTAATCAGATTATCAAACAACAAAACATATATGATGTGTTTAGTGAAAAGGCTTATAAATAATTTTGAAATGAAAATATAAACTATAAACAATATTGCAAAACATTTGAAACAGATAATATATTTTCCAAATAAGGTTAATTTTAATAAAACATAGCAATATTTTCAATGTGTTTCTGTATTTTTGAAATTATTAGTTTAAATCTTGTATGAAGAATTTAATACATTATTTAAATACCAATCATTAAAATTAAATATTTAAAATAAAATACACACTTCCTTCCATTCAAAATACAACCCCTAGCAATTACGTTAGAAATTCATCTTCAACATTTCAAATATTTGTTTTTTCTATAAATAGTTTTAACTTNTTTCCAAAAGAGTATAAATAAAATTAAAATACTTCTTTTTTGTGTCATTTATTTTCTTTATATTTAATTGTTTTTTATGTTTTGATATAATTAATTCATTATCTCATTGTACAAAACTAAAGTTCTCAGTCGATATTCGCGAGTTTATTTATCCAAAAGTGATAAAGTTAATATTCATTGATAAACAAATGTTACTAAAGAAATTTTTTGAAATATTTATCCTTGTATTTTTTAAAATTTATAACAGTTAATGATATAAATGTTTTTTGCATATTTATAAATACTGCTACAGTAAAAATGATCCAAAAATGTATATTTAAGTTTAATTAAAATTAATGCGATTGCAAAACTTCCCAGATAATTACACTAATTTTTCCTAATTTATAAAAAATACTAGAGCAAAAAATTGCCTTAATATCACGTATATTTAATAAAAAAGGAAATTTCGCAAACTTTGCTAGAAATAATTTGCTAATTATTTAAACAGAACGTGATTTTAACCTCAAAATAAAATTAAATATTTAAAATAAAATACACACATCTTAAAGAAAAAATTTTAAAAAACATACATTTCATTTTACAAAAACAAAAGCAATTATTATTGTAATAAAGAAAATACACATCTTTCTCACACTTTCCAGCAGTAACTGTTTAATAAAAAAATTTTTTGGCCACATTCAGGGGCCTGTGTCAGGTTAAGCTGATATATGAAATCAAACATATATAGTGAGTTTGAAGTTTGAAAGATTGCCAATTTTCTTTGATGTACAGTTGACCCCCCTATAACGTGGGTTCATATAATGCAGATTCGTATATCGTGGCAAAAAAATTGCAACCGTATTCATATAAAGACGCTAAAAGAGACTCTTAAAATGCGGTAAAACATCATCGCCGACTCATGTTGCAGCAGGATTGGTCGAATCTGGACGAGCAGCTGAATACTTACACGCTATGGAGAGTTTAGACGGATAAGTTGGGTTTACTATCGTCTGTACAGTATACAAATTAGGTACTGTAAGTCTAATATAGTACTGTAATTTTATACATTTCTTGTGAAAAAAACATTTCTTATTCAACGGCCATAAAAATTATTTCTATTTATGATGTCTCCAAAGTTCAACGAATTTTTCGCAGAAAAATAATTTATCAGAAACCTCGCCCACCATTTGGTGCGCTGCTCTGCGACGAAAACAAGCTTAAGCAATGGTGTCGTCAAACGGTGCACACTCTGTAAGTAATCCTACAATTTTTTGTTTCTAGCATAGTTTAATCAGATTATTCCCAAAAAATTATACGTGTTTCGGAAATGTTGAGTCAAATTAGTTTAGAATCGATTAATTTTATGGAAGAAAACCTTTCAAACAGCCATAGTTCGTAAACTGCATACGTGCCAGGCTGTGATTGTCTCATGTATTTAAGGATTCCTACAATGCGAAATTCTTATAAAGTGGAACATATCTACCGCGTTATAGGGGGGGTCGACTGTATATTATAATTTTATAACAGTATTAATGGCCAAAAATTTTTTTTATTAAACAGTTACTGCTGGAAAATGTGAGAAAGGTGTGTATTTTCTTTATTATATGATAGTTCCAGCTTACAAATTCAATAAATATTATTGTTCTTTATACTGTCTAGATCAGTGTTTCTCAAAGTGGGCAATAATGCCCCCATGTGGGCGATGAGTAAATCTGCTGGAGGCAGGATATTGAACGGTGACCAAAGGCAAAATTGGGGTCATTGAAAGGCGTTCCCCTTCCTCTGTTAAACTGATAAGAGGAAACATGGGGAGCATCTGTCAGTGCTGTGTTTTTGTTACTAATTTATTTTTTAATAAAATTGAAGACAGTCTGCCCAATATAGGACCACCATTTATTATTTCCGTGTTACAGACAATACACATTCTTGGCAACAGACCTTTCTTTATAGGCTACTTGTTGCCAGAAGTTTAAAAAGTCCTTTTAAAAAACACAAAATATATATCCAATTAAAATTACAAATAATTTCTAAAAAGGAACTGGTGGCATTCAGACATCTTTCTTGCATCCATCATACCTTCGTTTGGGGTGATATTGCTTTTATCTACTAAAAAGAAGTGCTGGAATATGTAGATTTAATGAAAGCTGCCCCTGGTGACGATACATGTAGATTTTCATCTATAAATTCATCTGTTTTATTAAAAAATAATCTCCATCGGACGAAAAATTTACAAACTAATTTATTTCTTCTTTATAAATTAGGTGCAATTCTCTGAATTTTTTTAAATAATTATTCGAGAGAATTGTGTAACTTTTGTGTTGAGAACGAAATTGTGGATGCCTGGCATATTTTGGCTAAATGTGGGCGTCTTAAAGCGTTACGTGATGAAATTTTTGGTTGTGAAGTTCTTACAAGGTCTTTATTTCTTAAAATTTTATTGGAACCTTTATTGGAAGCAAGAATGAAAGCATCGTTATTCCTATTTCATTAGACTTTTCAAACGATTCGTTACTAACGTGTTTAACTCGTTTGACTTTACGAACGTACCAATTATTAAAGACTTCGATATAAAAATTAAAATTTGTGAATTGGCAAAGAAGTTTGATCTACCGGAATTGTCGGTCAGAACAATTATAAAAGGCAAAGAAAAAATTCTCGAAGCTGTGAAAAATGCTCAATCTTTAAATTCAAGCATCATTCATAAATGTCACAGTATTATTGCTGAGATGGAAACAATGTTAAAATTATGGCGTAATAATCAAGTAAATGTGAAAAATTGTAAAATAATATAGGCCTAATTTGTTATACATATATATTATCTAAGATTTTATTAAACATATTTTTCTAAATTATTGTTTTCTTTAGTCTCCGGCCCAAATTAAAAATTATTTGTATGTATTTATATGCGAAATTATACCCCGACTTACACGGTTACCGCTCGGTCCCATCTATCGCGTAAGTTTGGGGTATTACTGTATATATATAAATGGACGTGTGTGTGCCTATATTTCACTCTGCAGCCAAAACTACACATCGCACATGAATGGTGTTTGTGTGTGCAATCCCATCGCACACACAAACACCATTCATGTGCGATGTGTAGTTTTGGCTCCCATCGTGCACTATGGTGGTTGCATCTCGATAGCTATAAGGCTGTGGGAGATATGGGGGTTGAAAGTGGTTGACTTCGAAAATGTGTAACAATGGAAGTGTTGAGTAACAAAGGAAGTGTTAAGATAAAGTGGCATGCAAGATTTACAGGCACAGATGCAGTTTTTTATGTTTTTGTGGGAAGTCGAACATATTTTTAGATCCATGTAAAAATTCTCTAATTAGTCTGAAAATGGGGGACCTAATTCTTGCATTCTGTGAAAACAAGCAAGATTGACTATATTGTAATCTTAATCTTAATCTTAAATGTTTTTGAATAGTCAAAAATGTTTTGGAATAGTCGAGGACGGTTATGTGTGAGTAGTGGAGATGGCTTTTGGAGATGTGTGACGCACATGCTTCAGTTAATTTTTCATAAGTAAAAAGTGTATGAATAACAGAAAAAAGTAGAAAGTGAAAAGTAAATAGTGAAGTGTGAAAAGTAAAAATATAAAATACAATGCCAAAGCGTAAGAAAGAATTTTTGCAGTCTCAAATCATATCTCAAAGGCAAAAGATGGTGCGGAGAAATGAAACCACAGAAGAAAGAGAAGTACATCTAACATTGCTACTAGAAAATTATCAACGAAACAGAAATAATCAGACAGAAGAGCAATTTGAAAATTATAGGGAAACACATCAAATCAGAGAAATATTATGTAGAGGAAGAGAAATAGTCTTTTATATATATATAAAAAAAACTATATTACATATAAATGTACGAACAAATAAAAACCCAGCGAAGCGTGTACTTGCAGCTAGTTATCTAATAAAATCAGAATTGCTCTCTAATGCGCATTTTTACATTTTCTTTAACCAGTAACCGGCGCGAAATTCTTTAAAATCGGCAAACGTTTTCGATTCCCCTCCTGGGATCTTCTTCAAGCTTACTTTTTTATATCTTTCGTTATAACTGGATTCTTTAATTTTAAAAATAACATAAATTTACTAAAACTGTTGTGAATAAAATTTGAAGAAATAAATTTAATAGCAAATCACGATTCTTATGAAAAAAGACTTCAAAATAATCTATTAGTAAATTATTTCCATCATTATACAACTTTATCATCATTTGAACAAAACTGTGATTTTCTTCTACTTTCTAACTCCTAGATAAAATATAATTATCAAAGATAAATCTCAAAATTTAATGTTTCATTTTACATTTAATAATCTTTGCAAAAATTACAGTCTGTTGTTACAAAATGCATGTCCATTTTATAGATATTGGAGGAAGAAGAGGAGGGGAGACCAACAATATGTCATATTTCAGTTAAATACATTAAGCTAATACATATACCACAGCCATATATGATCGGGCTATATTTTGGATACATAATTATAAATCCAAAATATAGCCCAATCATTTACAGCTGTTGTAGATGTATTAGCTTAATGTATCAGGTTTCAATGGTCGTGTATATTTATAAATACATTAAAGATGACAAAAAGTTTTTGTGTATAAAATTGAACAAAACTGTTCCAGGAGCACTGTATAAATACATAAATATTCTATTAAAAGAGGCACAAGTAGAATATAAATAAGCATATTTCATTAAAGAATTAAGATAAAAGACACAAGAAAAAAGAGAAACAATTGACATACATAATAATAGAAATTAACACTGCTTTTTCAGATACGAAATGATTTCT
>NW_019385064.1:383853-466348 GCF_000671375.1 Centruroides sculpturatus | reverse complement strand
TAGCGTGGCGCTACGGACGGCGGGAAAGTAGTTCGGCTTCCCGATGACGTTTGAGGTGTTTATAGGGAACTTTTACTATTTTTTACGGATACCGGTAGCAATTTTTTCGTAGTTTTATAGGAATCGTAACTATAGGGACCGTAATTATAGGGGGGTCGACTGTATTCCTGTAGATCATCTTCCAGAGAACTTGCACCTTCCATATGAAAACTTAAAATTCATCAACAGAAGATTTTGTTGCATGTTTAGTGGGATATAGTAGATATCATATTGAGCTTTTATTCTCAAACCAATAATCACAGGAAAGTTTACTTTGCTTAGCTGCAATGTTTGCATGAGAAGTTTCCAAAAACAGCTGGTGCTGGTTAAAAGTACATCATTTCTTCAAGATATTCCAAAATCTCGTACTTCAAGAATAACTTGAAAAACGCTTTGTAGCACTTCTTGAGAAAATCTACCCTACCCACTATATTCACCAGACATCTCACCATCTGATTTTCACATTTTCTTGTCATTTATCAATTACAGGTAACCCTGTATGACACAGGAGTTATGTTCCAAAAAATTGCCGTGTTATGCGAATCAATGTTATACGAAACAAAGAACTAGTACGAAAAGGAGGGTTAGGTTCCAAAAATTAAATAAACATGCTATTAAGATAAATATCTTTATTAAAATTTTCTTAAGAAGTGATACATATTAATATAAATTAAACAATGTTTTCTTCGTCATCACTAAGCACTATTAACCAAAGGCGTTTTCTTTTTGGCAAGATATCCTTATCCTCTGCGCATTTTTCTGCATTATCTTCAGATCCATGCTTTACCTTTTGCAAAAAATGTGTTATTTTAGATTTCTTGCTTTTAGTTAAAAGATCTTTATAAATTTCCTTTTATGGTGCTAAGCACTTATGAAGAACTAGCAGACCCCGCCATGCGTTGTTGTGGCTCAAAATGTATCTAGTATAACACTTTCCCCATGGGGGAAATATTGAAAAATCCCTTTTTAGTGTATATTCTGTTGACATACCCTATTAAAACACAATCAAAAACGCAAAAAACCACATCTAAAATAGTATAATAGAAGCAGAGTTCTTTACGGTAAGTCTTAATCCTAACCATCTCCCCCCAGTGGGAGGAATTTCGACATGTATATTATATAAAAACATGTGCATATTCGAATACAACGTAGTGTCAGAATTTCAAAGGAATCGATAGGAACAAACAAACATTACATTTTTATTTATATAGATAGATAGAAGATGATCTGCTTTAGTTCATCCTCACAGAAAAGCATAATGCCTCACAGAAAAGCAAACTTAGGTCGTCGTACTCGTAGCGCCATCTTTGGACATAAAAGCCTTAACCTAGATGATATCTTATATGAATATTTACTGGAATAATATACAGACTATGTCCACCCTGAAGTTCCATTCTAAGTATTGGTGAAAGACTTTTTGAAATCTGATGAGTAGTTTCAGAGATTACCCCCTGCATCCAAACTTACAAACATTACCTCTTTATAATATTAGTATAGATAAATTTATAAACTTGTTTCTCATTGGGGAAAAGTTATTAATTGTGGTGATGTTTATTTTTCAGAATAAAATATCTATTTTATTTTTATGATGATTTAATTTTGTCTTAGAAAAATCACATGATCTTTCTTGGTTATATGATATTTTGGATTCCTCATTGCAATTAAAGTCATAATTGATTAATCAGATTTTGAGGAGGGAAACAATTTTGTAATCTACATAGAAGAGGCTCTGCTAACACTGCCTCAAATATAAATTTGTTTTGGTATTGTTAAAGTTTTTTACAAAGACATTAGTGTGATATTTTCAATTGGACAGTCTTTATATGCATAAAAATACAAAGTTAAACTGGTACTAGTAAATTTTGATGTCATTATCAAGTACTGTTCTGTTAAATTAATATTCCTCCCAGTATTCAGATATTTAAACTTTTGAGAAACATTTTCCAAGTAGAAAAAGGATTTCCAAGTTCAGTATACAGTAAATTCAATTTGCAAGAAAAGAAAGTTGCATACTCAAATTTTAATAATTTTATTTCCTCATTCATAATGAATTAGAAAGAAGAGCTGCATTGAAATATAAGAATTGGGAATAAATATCCTAACTCAAAAGAATTTCAATGTACTTTTAACAATAAAATTATTGCTTTTTACAATTTTTACTAATATACAATTACATAAAAATTGTCTTTAAAATGTAATTTTTATAATTATAAAAATAATATTTTAGTAACATGCAAGCTTCCAAATGCTGGTTTTAATTTGTGTATAATATAATATTTTAGTTATACTTTCTCTTTGGCTTAGCAATCATTTGGTCTCAAACTCTGCTTAGTGATTAATAAGAGGTCATGTAATAATAAATTAATTAAATACAGTAGAGCGTCATTTATCCGAAAGTCAACTATCCGAAATGTCAATTATCTGAAAGAATTCCAGTCGGCAAATTTAAATTTTCGCCAGTGCTATGGCTATGTCTTGGGCTACTCAAATATTTTGTTTTTGATACTAAATTAACTTCTGACATATAATTTTTTATTGTTTTTATATTCTTCAATATATTTATTTTGTTTGTACAAAATAAAAAATTAATTTTTAACGATACAATAGTCTTCGTTAGGCTTAACATCGATGAAAATTCAATGCAAAGCGACATGCAACAGAGAAAAATTTCAACATGGTATAGGTTAATATATTTTTTGTACATAATCGGTTATCCGAAATATCGATTTACCAAACAACCCCAGTCCTCAATTGATTCGGATAAATGACGCTTTACTGTACTAATATTAATGCTTAGAAATTGTAATAAAATTAATCAAACATTTTTCTGGGAATTTGATTTGCCTAAAAATGTCTGCTACAATGAACAAAAAATATGATGTAATGAATGTGTGTAAGATAAACTGAAAATTTTTATCATCTGCATATTCTATCAATTGTCTTTAATTTCTGTGACCACCTTGTAGGTCTAGTGCCTACTATTAATTAAATACAGTAGAGCGTCATTTATCCGAAAGTCAACTATCCGAAATGTCAATTATCTGAAAGAATTCCAGTCGGCAAATTTAAATTTTCGCCAGTGCTATGGCTATGTCTTGGGCTACTCAAATATTTTGTTTTTGATACTAAACTATTGGTGAGTTTCCTTAACATCATAATGTCATGTGATAGGTGAAAATTTATATTCTTTCCAAATTACGCTATTCTGTGACATATTTATCTTTTTGTAGCAATGAATATTTCATGGATAATTTTACCATACTTTCACACCAGATGGTAAGATGGTTTTACACCTTGCTGACTGGTGGGCTGCAAAGCAAGAATCAGAAAAAAAAAATGTGTGTGTGTGTGTATATATATAGCAACCATAATCATATCTATGTAAGTCCTAATTTCTTGGGATTTTCCTGAAATGTCCTGATTTGTTAATTTTTATCAAAAAATATTCTGATTTGTATTTTAAAAAAGTAAAATAAGAATTGTAGGCAATAGATGTCTTGTCTACATTAACCAACTGTCCTCACAATCACACATGTGCATACTTTTGTTTGGCACATATGTCATGTTCTGCCTTTGTAGTGCTATGTGATGACTTAAAAACCATCAATGCAATCATTGATGATGATCAATCAATGGTTACATCTAGCTATAATCTAGCTCTTTCTCTCTCTTTTTTCCCCCACCCTGTAGACACTAAGAGAATCTTTATACTTAATTATGTTCAATATGGATTTGGTCAGGTCCAAAATGGAGTAGCCAAGTTTTCTAACAAAAACATAGTTGAATTATGTTATATAGTAGCAAGTAATAAAAAATGTTTATTAATTAGTAATTCAATAAAATTATTAATTTAATTAGAATTATTCACTTATTTTTCAGAATAGCTACCATCTACTGGATATCCACCAATTTTTATCACAATGCTATCTCATAATGTCTCAATTTCTGGTTTTGAACTTATGGCAACCATTGATATGATTCCTTTCCTGAATAACAAAAAGAGCAGACTAACTATTTACACAATAAGAATGTTTAATTAATTAGTAGTAACCAATAGTAATTACAACTGACAATGAAATAGGGCTCTCCAGAGTTCAGTAATTGATTCATTATTTAAGTACTGTACATAATACAAGGAACAAAAAATCTTGCAGACATGCTCTTTTTGTAGCTGAGCACTAAGAATTGAGTCTGTTATCAAATAGTTGACTGCAGTGGTTTCTGCCAACAACTGCAAGTTAGGCCTAAATGAGCACACAGTATGTTCCTAGTGAACAAGAAAACAATATCTACATGGGTCCATGTTCAGTCTACAAAAGCTTTAATATGTTGACTGCCAACTATGAATAATCTCATAGTTGACAGTTGAACAACAGGCACCATCTACAAGATATCTCGTATAATGTTGTCTGTTGTGTTTTGCCAGATATGGCTATTTCTGTAGAAAGTAGTTATTATAAGTGATTAGTGGGAGAATCACATCAACTCTTTGATTGGACATTATAGAACAAACTGTAAAAAAGTTTAAAATGTGATGAGTTTTCTGTTTTGATTGCCAGATTTGAATGTTAATGTAGTAAATATACTATGAAAGTGACTAATTTGTGCCTGGAATATGAATGACAAATCAATTTAGTGTCATAAAAGGAAAAGTTTATTGAAAAAATATCAAAAACATTAAAAAATAAAAAATTATATTTATTTATATTACCCAAATTACCTTGTAATTAGCATCTGCAAAAGAAAAGTTACTTCATATGCCCACTAAAAGATAATTCACATTGATATTTTTTTGCTAAATATTAAATATTACTACCAATTAGACTTAAAAATAAATATAAAAATTTAAAACAGCAAATAAACATTGCATAATCAAAATGGTGCCCAGGACCATGGGCGTAGCCAGAGTTTTGTTATGGAGGGCTAGTAGAGGCCAACCTGACACAAAATTGAATTACTTCAAATTATTGTTCATTAAAATGAAAATTTCATGAGAATCGACAATAATCTAACACAAAATATGAAACTTCCTTTAATCATAATTTCAGCTTCAGAATTTCAGGATTCAGAATTTTCAGCTTAAATCTTTTATTTCTGTTCGCAGATCGGCTCAACACTTTTTTGGCTGTGATTTTCTGGGGTGGGCACCAGGTTAACTGGGGGGCATGCCCACCCAGACCCCCCTCACTACGCCCATGCCCAAGACATGTTTGTACAAAACACTCATGTCACTTAATGTATTAAGAACAAAGATAGGAAGCCTCTTCACTCCCAAGAATGGGAAGAGGGTAGAGTCAGTTCTAAATAATCAAGGATTCAAGGGTACCAACTCAAAGGAACCAGAAACTGTTTGGTCTCTTCAATAAATATTTTAAGTTGTACTGGGCCCCCCAAAGTTGAAGAATAAAAATTATTTTTATTCTTAAAATATTGAGGAGGCCCAACAGGTTCCAGCTCCATAGAGTTGGTGTCCTTACAAGCAGTTGTCATTCTCATCCAGGGAGAGCTTTGCAGAGCAGAATAATTGAAATCTGGTTTTGGAAGAAGCCTAAAAGTTCCATAAATATCATGCATCCTTTTTGTTCTTTAAATTTGTATATTTTTATACATTTTAGAAAAGCACTAAATTGATATAAGGACTTTCCATGCAGTTATGATGCAGTTCTCAAAACAGACAAACTTTTTTCTTTAAATAAATATAATATTTGGGTTGGATTTACTCTTATTGAAGACTGTAAGAGTAAATGCAACTCAAACATTTTAAAATCATCCTCTCATCCAGCAAATGGTTGATGGTTGAAAACTACTACAAAACAAATGGTTCATTGTCTACAACAAAGCAACCTCTTTATCAAGCCAATAAAACTGTGGCATTTTGTAATATAGCACTACTTAATTTTGCATTATGAGCAAGTATAGGACACATACCTAGAGGATTTTGATTGTTACTTAACATTTTAAAATTCAATTCCCAGATCAAGTTTTCAAACTGGTAATCTAGTGTTTGTAGTGTTATACGTTGAGTCCACTTTTCAATTGGCTCTCTTCCATCACCAAAGGTGAAAACTGAGTGAAAAAGCTAGCAGATGGATCATTCTGTAAGTAAAGTTTCTTGTTAGATATCAAATTGGAGTTGAAAACCATTTGCAGAGATAGGACATTTTTAAGCAAGCTTTAATTTCCATTGTTTCCTTTGGAATGATATGTAGTGTTTGATGAAATTGTATTGCCTTACCCGAAACTAAAACATTGTATTATATCAATCTGTTCTGTTCCATAATAAAAACTATTTTTGAATGTAAATTGTCTCTCTACCCTTTACATTGTAAAAAGTTTTCAAATATCAAATTTCCCAAGCAACATTGGGTATCTCTGCTAGTGTGATATATCAGTGTATATACAGTAGAGCCTCAATTATCCGACCTAATTGGGGACTGGGGTTGGTCGGATAATTGAAAGGGCAGATAACCGAAAAGTATGAAAAAATCTATTATTAGTGTAGTATATTATTATATCCCATGTAATTAGTATATTAGTATATTGCTATTAACCTACTTTGCGTTGAATTTTCATCGATGTTAAGCTTAACAAAAATTTTTTAAAATAATAATCATTGCTATTGTATCGTTAAAAATTAGAAAGTTAAGCCTCGTTTAAATACTGGCTCCCTTTCATGGTCGATCCAGTGTTGCCAGCTAAAACACGTAAAAATAATATTAAAGTAGCCAAGACATAGCCAAATATTGTAGCGCCACATCAATAGCGGACATTTGAAATTTGCCGACTAGGACAGTCGGTTAACCGAGGGGTCGGTTGATAGGGGGTCGGATAATCGAGGCTCTACTGTATGTCATTGTTTCTACAATGATTTATTGAACTATTTAAGATCAGAGTAAAGTGTAATATTGTGTTAACTACAATATAAACTACATATAATTTTTATTGAGTGTAAATACACAGTTGCAAAATAAATGACTGTTTTCACATCTTTAGTTTTACAAACATTCTATGCATTTTAATGTCTTACAAGAAATTCTCATGTGAGTATGAAAAAATTAAGTTTTTTTAGTATTTAGTTCACATAAGATACAGTAATACCCCAAACTTATGCGATAGGTGGGACCGAGAGATAACCGCATTAGTCGAATTCGCGTAAGTCGGGGTATAATTTCGCAATTTGTGTAAAATCCAAGTCGGACGTATGTAAGCTAATAAATGTTCTCGTTAATCTTATCTTGTCTTTTGATTCATTCACTGTTACAAGAAATCACCACATAGAGTCTCTCGAGTCTCCGTAGATATAACAAACACAGAAATAAATAACACAAAATAAATTGTAGCTATGCGTTGATTCCGCGCTACACGTCCAAACATGTAAGCCGGACAATAGTGTGGGGGGGAGTGAGTAATCAAAAGTTGCGTGGCGCTCAAACAAAAGACGAATCGACGAGATTTGAAAATCGCGTAACTCCAAGTTTGCGTAAGTCGAGGTATTACTGTATATAAACTCGTTTGGTTTGGTGCCTGCATAAAATTTAAATTTGCATGCTAGCATTATCAGTACAGTCAAATCTTGTAAGAAGCCACTGTTTGTTCGATCATGAATTTGAAGGTTTAGTGAGATTGGTGGTCTATCAGAAAAAGTTTATAACATTGCATGGAGAAAAAATAAGTTTATTTCATGTATTACACAGTATACTGCAATAAATTAAGCATGTTATACTGAGAATATACATAAGGTATACTGAGAAAATGAAAAATGATTTAAAATTAAAATGTTGTCATACTTTTGCCATGTCTAATCACAAGGAACAGTTCCCTGCACAGATGACCTTTTATTACAGACTACAAAATTATGTGAAAACAGTTTAAAACGTCCTCTGGTGACAACCTGAAAAGTGAGTAATTAAATAAAAAAAATTACATGGTTCAATTAAAGTGGCTAACAGTATTTTACATATTTAAAACTCATCTCTACAAAATTATGTGAAAACAGTTTAAAATGTCCTCTGGTGACAACCTGAAAAGTGAGTAATTAAATAAAAAAAATTACATGGTTCAATTAAAGTGGCTAACAGTATTTTACATATTTAAAACTCATCTCTACAAAATTATGTGAAAACAGTTTAAAATGTCCTCTGGTGACAACCTGAAAAGTGAGTAATTAAATAAAAAAAATTACATGGTTCAATTAAAGTGGCTAACAGTATTTTACATATTTAAAACTCATCTCTACAAAATTATGTGAAAACAGTTTAAAATGTCCTCTGGTGACAACCTGAAAAGTGAGTAATTAAATAAAAAAAATTACATGGTTCAATTAAAGTGGCTAACAGTATTTTACATATTTAAAACTCATCTCTACAAAATTATGTGAAAACAGTTTAAAATGTCCTCTGGTGACAACCTGAAAAGTGAGTAATTAAATAAAAAAATTACATGGTTCAATTAAAGTGGCTAACAGTATTTTACATATTTAAAACTCATGATTGAACATGGCAGAAGTATGAAGACATTTGTTTCTTCCGTGAGTTTTAAATATGTAAAATAGTTGTTTTAATTAAACAATGAAAAATTACTTTTTTTTTTTTTTTGGGGGTAATGTTATCATTTTCACTCAAATTATATAGCCTATGTGCATCGTATAACAGAGGGGGAAAAATGCATTGATTATATACTTTCCTTATGCTCAGATTGAATTGTCTACTGCATTACCATAAATATGTCATAAAAAGATACCTTGTGTGTAATGTCTTATCTTTAATTACTGGGGTTGAAGAAGTGGTCAATTAACATTTGTTGCTTCTTCAGAGCATGTTGTCCAGTGCAATGATATGGTACATTACACCACTGTTATTGGAATTTTTTCCAAAAACTTTGCATTTTCAACAACCCTTCTTTGGCTTCTTTTTTAGTGTGGGTTGTCTCATCTTTCCTGACATCATTTTATTCACAGTAAACCACCTTTGCAACCAAAAACCAGAAACAGACTGAGGTGACAAAATTATTGTGGGACNAAAACATCATCGCCGACTCATGTCGCGACTTGGATTGGTCGAATCTAGACTAATAGCAGATATTGCACAAACCGTTGAGTTTAAACAAGCAGTAAACCTACTAAAAACCATTTATTATTTAACGGCCATAAAAATTATATTTATATTAATGATATCTCCAAAGTTCAGTGAATTTTTCGCAGAAAAATAACTTATCAGGAAACACGTGCCCGCCGTTCGATGTGCTGCTCCACGACGAAAATAAGCTTAAGTAATGGCATCATCGAACGGTGCACACTCGGTAAGTAATCCTACAATTTTTTGTTTATAGCATAGTTTATATGGATTATTCCCAAAAAATTATACATGTTTTGGAAATGTTGAGTGAAATTAGTCTAGAATCGATTAATTTTATGGAAGAAAACCGTTCAAACAGCCATAGTCCCTAAACTGCATATGTGCTGGGCTGTGATTGGCTCATGTATTTAAGTGATTCGTACAACATGGAATTCATAAAACACGGAATGTATCTACCATGTTATAGGGGGAATCTACTGTACTTTATTAAAAGAACAAAAGGTAAGAAATTTCATGTACTTTATAAATTTGATAAACATCATTTCGGGAATTACGTAAAATTGCTGGTAAAAGTTTGAAATTTAGTGAAATTTATCAGTCAGTAAGATGATTGATAATTATGCATAATAACACGGGTCTACAAATAAAAACTTTGTTTTCTTTGGAAACAAAGTTTTCAAAATCATTAAGAAACAATGTTTCTTAATGATTTTGACTTGATGAATTCAAAAATGGCTATAAAAAAACCAGAATTGGCTCAAGTTTACAGGGTACATCAATGTTTAATAAATTGCATAATATACATCTGAATACATACACATAATGTAATTTTCATTAGAGTTGGAACACAGAAACCATCAGAACACTTTTTGATATATAAAAACTATCAATAAATAAATAGTGGAAGCATAAAATACCCAGAATATCACTTGCATGTATGACACTTATTTACAGACTTGTATAAATCTGCAAGCATTTCACATGTAATGTTCCAGCAGTAGTCTGCTAACATTGCCGGGCTCTATTTCCCTTGGTATCACTTTTCCATACAAGCAACATCTTGGTGAAAATGCTTCCCATGTTTGTCACGGACAGACCTGCAGTTTTCAGGGAAAAAGTCAATGTGAGGATGCAAAAAGTCATTTGTGCATTTTCAATGACATGTTGCATACCATCTTTTCATAACACGACAGCATGTTGTTTGTAATTTGTAATTTCTTAGAAAGTACTAGTATACAAAATAAATTATAAATAGTTAAAAAGGACAAAAAGGCATAATAATTAAAAAATGTAATTTCTTGTTTGTAATTAGAAACTTTATGATTTCCAAGAAAATTGTTTACCACCATCCTGAAAGCATTCCAAGCTTATTTTCCAGCACCTACTAGTACGCTATCAAAGTGTGTATTTTTGAGAAGCTTGGAAATCTATGGACCTACAAATATCCCCTCTAACTTTTACCTCACTAATGTTTGGAAATGTCTCTCTAAAAATTAAATTCTGGGCCATTTCGATCTATGGTTTTGACAAATTTTTTCCATAAGTCCTAATTTTATATGCAATGATGGTAGTGTGATTGAGCTGCATTTTACTAACAGTTCAGAAATAACATTTTTTGATACAGGTTCAAGGAATTTCCTGTATGGTCAGTCTCTCCTTTTGAAATGTGCTGCTCTATCTCTGCTATCCTTCTCACAGAGAAAACAACAATACTTTGTATACCCCAGCAGAGCAGGATCATCGCATAGACAAATGTCTAGGGCTCAGTTTTTAGCAGGGCCCGGTTAAACTGTCTGTTTTGAAAGATATTGATGAAATTTTTAAAATTCGTCATACAAACATATCTGACGGCAACAACAAGGACAAAAAAAATTGAAATTTATTTTATTAAATGTCTAACAAAAGTTGTTACACAATAACAATATTACATTAAAATATTAATTGTTTAATTTAACCTTTTTGGTTAATATTTAAATAATATAATATTTTACCCATGGAAAGCAAATTGAATAATGAAAAAGATAATTTAAATAAAAGCCAAGATAGTTTTAAAAAAGTAAGTATATCAATATGAATAAACTTTATTTAAAAATTCTGTTTTTTAGTCTTTAATTCAGCAAAATTATCAATTATTTCATCATAATTAATATTATCCAAAGCATTTTGTTTGATGTATAAAAAGCTAAAGAGTTTAATTTTGATTCACTCAGTGAGTTTCGTATATAATTTTTTACACGTTTTAATTAATACTGAGAATGACCTTTCACCAGATGCATTTGATATAGGCAAAGTTAAATATATCCACAATAATATTTCTATATTTGGAAATGTTGATACTAGTTTTGTGCTCTTTATGAATCAATGTGATGTATTACAGTAAAAGTGAGAACAATTACACATAATAGCTGATTACACTGGTCAACAGCCAAAAAGCTTCCAAAAGCGAAATAACTAAATATTACTAATTCAAGAGTGCTGAATATGAATATGACAATAAAAACGTTAACTTGGCTCTAATTTTTAAGATTTTGAACCAAATATGTCAAATTTCTGGAAAAATTGCCATTTTTCTATAGTTCTTGAAATGTATTCCTATACAGCTTAAAGTACATTTTCTTGAATGTCTATGGAAAGAAAAGAAAACAATCATTCTTACGACAGCTCTCAATATATGCTGCAAACAATGAGAATGGAGACTCTTCATTGACTCCTCCAACGTGAGCCTTAAAGATATTTTGTTTTTGTTGTGTAACAAAAGCTTTCTATTCATATCAGCCATGAAAAGTACATGAAAGAATCATACAAAAGTATGAAGCAACTTCTTGCAAAAGTAAATTATCAAGAACATAAATGGAAGGTGTGTTGTAATTTCAAAGTTATAGCATTATTACTTGGACTTCAGCTGGGGTACAGGACTGGATTAACCCACTTTAGGCCCTAGACATTTTCCTCTTACTGGGCCCCCTCCCTCTCCTATAAGAAATAGTGCACACAAAATATAAAACAATAAATAAAACAAAACTAAATACAGGGCAAAAGGTACAGTTATGATACCTTCAGTTATGATAAATAGTTTTGTACAGTCGACCCCCCCTATAACGTGTGTTCCTATAACAGAAATTCCTATAATGTAGCGAAAAAATTGTAGCAGTATTCGTATAAAGTGACTCGTAAAACGTCGTCGCCGACTCCTGTCGCGACAAGATTGGTCGAATCTGGACCAATAGTCCAGATTCGACCAATAATTTGCAAAAGGTAAAGCAAAATTTAACCATTAAATGGATTATTTGTTGAAAGAGCATCCAAAGGGATGCTCTTTCAACAAATTTTAAAATTCTATAATTTTATAATTCTAAAATGAGGTTTTAGAGGCAAAAGAAGGGTCTAAATTGTAAAATTTAACTATTAAATGGATTATTTGTTGAAAGAGCATCCAAAGTACCCACAAAAACAATTAGAATGCTTGCTCGGAGTTACGCAGAGGTATAAAAGAATGCATCTTTTATTACATTTTATGTTGTACAAGGGTTTCACCCAATTTATTGTATAACAACTAGAATGCTCTCTCGGAGTTACGCAGAGGTATAAAAGAATGCACCTTTTATTACATTTTATGTTGTACGAGGGTTTTACCCAATTATTTGTTGAAAGAGCATCCAAAGGGATGCTCTTTTAACAAATAATTGGGTAAAACCCTCGTACAACATAAAATGTAATGTAATGTAAAATGTAATGTAAAATGTTTGTTGAAAGAGCATCCAAAGTGATGCTCTTTCAACAAATTCTATAATTCTAAAATACATTTTTCACCAAAAATGCATTGTGGACAATGCCGTGGTCATGGTCAAGACCTGTGAAGTTTGAACGATTGTGCTCAAAACCAACGATACCAAAGAAGATTGGATTGAGAACGAGACCCACTGTGAGCGTCAAAGTGATCCTGCTTAGTAGCGAGTTTCTGAGACATAGTCTTGTCCGAATACAGTCTTGCCATTTTACATGTTGTTTTATGACTAGTTAAACTAAGTGACATGAATTTCAAAGTCTTAACGGGATGGCTTAAAAATTTTCAAAAGTGACATAATATTAAATTCAAATCTGTTTATAGGGAATTGTCTGGAGTTGATTGAAATGCAGTAACACAGCAAGAAGTTTCCTTTCATTATTACTGGCTATTTATTCTCCAGAAAATATTTTGAATACAGATGAAACAGAACTATTCTTGTGTGTTCTTTTGGACAAAACTTTGTTCTTCAAGGATGAATCATGTTTTGGTAGCAAAATAACAGAACTATTAGATGTTCTTATGCTATGTATTGAAATGAGTGGAGAATGCAAGAAATCCTCATAATTGGAAAGGCTGTCAAACAAAGATGTTACAAGAATTTAGAATTACTAAATTTAAAATTGAACAAAGGCCTGAATGATGGTAGAAACTATGAAAGTGTGTCTGAAACAACTGAACAAGAAAATATTGTGTTAAAATAGAAAGAGGTTTTATTTTTTGACAATGCTGTGTGTCATATCCAGATATCAGCTTGAAAGTTCTGAGATTATATTTCTATTGCCATATGTCTATTTCACTCTTTCAACCTTTCAGTCAAAATATTTCAACCTTTCAGTCATAATTCAAAATTTCAAAAGAAGTACAGACAAATGGTTATGAAGCACAATCACAAATGTAGATCATGAGTTTTGCTGTTAACAATTCAGAGTTGTTTCTTTAAAGCTAGATTTCCTTTCAGAAATGAGAACCATTTCTAGTTTTGTAGCAATTATTGTGAATGATATGGACTCTCATAAACACAGGGTCTCATGAAGGTAGAAGGACTTATCATCACTGCAAGCCCATTACATTAACATAAAAATTGACATTACAACTGAGTCCACAAATCAAGATACAAAAATAGTCTTTCAGTCATCACTTTCTAAGATTCAAGAAAGGGAAATAAAGATGATTATATGATGACGACAATGGTTTCACAATGTAAAGATCTGGAGGGGTTAATTAGAGCTAATTAGCCTGTTAACTTAATTATAACATGTAATTATGAAGGAGAAAAAACCCAGATCTCCACCTGATACTTCATGGCTGCTCGCTGGTTGAAAGAATAAAAACCTATCAAATATCCTTCTGAATCAACAATCATTTTGGTGTTTGGACTTATGTTATAAACTTAGTCAAAACATTTGATTATTAATGAGGAGAATGCTGTCAAATGGGTTAAATTATGAGGTAAGAAGCATCCAACACCACATTGATGATATCTAAGAAATTTGAATTTGGTGCATTATATGGTAAAAAGAGTCAGACTGCTCCGACTGATGCAATGACACATCTTGAACTTAGACCACATTAAATCAAAGTCACCTGACTTCTCTTCCACACTCAATGTGTATAAAAGGGGTTAGAACTCAAGTCCTGGGGTGTGGACACACTCCCAGAAGCCATGGGACAGGCTTTCGTCCGTCGCCACCCTCGCCTTGCCTGCTCCCGTCTCCCTGTCAAGATGTTCCCAACACGAAAGGAAGGAGGGCTACTTACCATCCCTACTGATCGCCGACTCTGGTGCGTTTCTCTAACGTCCCATACAACAGTATCTGGAACCATTGGTCTAAGAGGTATATTACTTAAGGAAATGTAAACTCTCTCTCGGGCCATTAATTGTTAAGTAGTTATAAAGTGTAACCTCTCCTTATGTATTTAACCTCTTTTGTTCTATATTAAATTTATTGTTTTGTTTAACTGGAGTTGATATCAGTTATGGCTCGGAATCAATCCACCCTATCAAATTATCCACTCCCTTGTCACTCATATCCTGCCATCCAGTGACATAAGAGAGCAGGTTTTACCAACCTGACACTGCTCAAGGGTTAGGGACCCCTACCACGTGGTTTATCTCACAACAGCCAAAATAACACCACCTACAGATCTACCAATAGACATACAGATAGGTCTGGACTGTGTGAATAACTAGTAGTATTACATTTATAAAAAGATGCAGATGGTACAAAGCTAGAACAAGATTTACTTATGCATATTGAGAAGAAATTGCTGTAATCAGTTGTAAAACACAAATATAATTGAATTCTTTAAAAAGTATAGTGACTCTTATGATGATAAGAAGATACCTTACAGTATTTTATGCATGGTATTTGTGTTACATATTTCTAAATAAAAATAGTTCAGACTACTTTTAAAGATAATTTCACATAACCTCTCTTGAGCAGACAACTCCATAATGGGCAGTTGGTTTTTTAGTCTTAAAATGTTCATTATAGAAAGGTTCCATTTTGTGTATGTGCGTGTGTGTTAGAGACAAATAGGTACTGTACATATATCGTACAAAATATAAGATACATACATGTACAGTACTTTATATTTTGTATTTAAAAATTATAAATATCAAAATTAAACTATTTAACTTCTAATTGCAAATATATTAAAAATAAATAAAATACATATAGAACCTTGTACAAAAGCTTTTTAAATGTTTAATAATTAATAAAACACTTTCATGTTTCTATGCTGTCATTAATACAAAATTTTCTGAATTAATTAAATTCTGTTTTTAATATTAGACAGGTAGAGTTGATATTAATACTGGAAAAGTAGTTGGTCATCGAGGTCCTGTTTTAGATTTGAAATGGAATCCATTTAATGATAACGTTATAGCTTCATGTTCAGATGATGGAACTGTAAGTACATAAATTTTATAGTAATAGTATAATGTATTTAATGTTTTTTTGATAAGGGGAGTAAATGTTTTTTTATTTCATTCTAACATATTTTAGCTATTGAAAATTTACTTCAAATGGTTCTGCTGCATAACTGTATTAGAAAAATACAAATACAGAATACTATCACACAACCTGTGGTGGTGTGTATTCCACTAAAAATTGTTATAAACAAAAATGAAATCTTTTCATAACTTGCATTACCATATACCTCACATCTCCAAACAGTTGCCAGTATGCTGTTTAGAAGTTAACTGTAGTATTCTGTATTGTCATTTCTTTCATTTTCTTTACGTTATCAGTTCATTGCAGATATAATTATAAAAAAGTAAAAAAGAAAAAAATAGAATATTTGAGACAGTCATATGAACTTAAACTATATTAAATGTTGAAAATGCAAATAGACAACTGAATGACAATTTTTTTATCGTTTTATTTATCAGATAACAGTATTTTAATACATTATCTGGTAAATAAAACAACCTAAAATAAATTAAATAGAAAAAAACTTTAATGCTGTCACATCTGTATATTTTGTAATTATTTGATGTATAAAGAGCTAAATGGGATAAGAAGAGTCCAGAGTGGTAACGATCCAGTTTTCTCTTTTCAAGATAAAGGGTGGTTAATTTCTATAAAAGTTTAATACATACAAGTAATGAACAGGAGAGAATTAAAGGCAAAATCAGTGGGTCAACTACTATAGAGTTTACTGTTTCAAATATTTTTGTCATAGTTGTGCCAGAATTTTTATACCATATGGGGTTTTATGGATACAACCCTTATAATGTTCTCTATTCTTTATTCAAGAAAGTTTGAGAACAGTGCTCATCAGTGTGAAATATCTAATCACCATCAAGAACAAAAACAATTTACTCCAGGTGAGAGGACAAAGACACAGGTCCAAATAAGCTTAAAATAACCATGATGGATATAAGCTTTAGTCAGCTGAGTGCCATAGAGGGATGTGGGTTTATAATTGTCCCCAGTCAATGTGGTAAGTGACCTATGGTTATATCTTTTATTGTAAATTAATTTGTCTGGAAGTGAAGATCAGATGGAGGTCCAAATAGCATAATTGACAATATGGTAAGCAAGAGTTGCAGGTTTGGATTCCTCTGGATCAGTCTTTTCTTCCAGAATATTCTAAATTGATTTATTTTAATTATTAAATTTAACACAAAATGGTGGTTTAACTGCCCTCCTTTAGTTCAAATTGCATAATAATTATTTATTAATAATTATCTATTTATAAAGCAATTATTTATTATGACATCATCACAAGGCTAGGCTGTAATTTTTAATCACATTTTTAATTTATTTAATTTAAAACAGTAGTTCTCAACTGGGGGTACATGTACCCCTAGGGGTACGAACATAAATCAAAGGGGTACATCTAACTTTCATTATAAAATGGCGTATGTTAATCAATTTTCTGTAAATTATTAACACAAGAAATAAGAAACGACAAAAACTTGCTTTAAAATATCCCAGTGTGAACACCGATTTCCCTTTTAACAGTCTAAACAACTTGTTTATCCACTTGATTTGCTTGTCTATTTGTGTTGTTAGTGCTGTGTGAACCTGTAGTCTAGTAAAATTACGGTTTAACCGAGCATTAATTTTAGAATAGAAAATTTTTTTTTCTATTCTATAATTATTGATTGATAAGATTGGGGCTTTTCATGTTTTTACTAGACTACTGGTATTAGGAATAACAAGGTCTGGATCGTATCCCCACCATGCAATGCGTGTCACTGCACGAGCACATTACTTGATATTTAGCAAATTTAGACAATGTTATGTTTGTTACAAAAATTGAAAGATTCATGTATTGTTCTGCACGTTATAAATTTGCAGCCATTACTTTCAAGGTCAGTACACAATTATAATCTCTATTTAACAACGTGGGAACCAAATTTTGAAAAAAATGCTGAAGATTTATAGCAACAAATATCCCATTAAATTTTGTTTAAAATTATTGTAGAATAATTTAAATTTTCTTTATTGTTAATTATAATTATTTATTTTTAGGAAATGTAATTTATGCATGTATTGAAATGACTTCTGTGATTTTATATAATATACTTATCAAATAATAATAAATAAATGTATGTACTGTACCTGATTAAATTTATTATTATTTACGTAAAATAAGTAATTCACTTTTAGTTATAGTTAGTTAGTTAGTTTTTTTTTGGCGCTCAGTTATAAGGGCTGTATACATCTAACGCAGTAATTATAAAATTTACATACAAAAATATAAGGGGTACTTGAGAAACAACTAATGGGATAATAGGGTACATCAACAAAAAAGGTTGAGAACCACTGATTTAAAATATATGCTCTCCACCTCAAATTATTAGTAGTGTCTTGCCCCTGTAAATCATACTTTTCCTTTAATAATAGTTGTGACAGTCATTTACTAATTGCTTTTAGGAGAAGTTTTGAATTGAAATAATGTGACTTCCGGTTTGGATCAGACATTCATATGTAGTTAGTTAATTGGGGCCTCCAGCTCATAAGGTTTCGATATCTGGTCTCTGATTTCATCTGTAACTCCATTCTTGAGATTAATTAAGGAAAGACAGAGGGAATTTATAGGTCTACAATTTTTTCAAATTGCAGCCCAGTTAGCCATATTATAGTCTAATTAAAATCCACTGGTATCATTTGAGATAGGATATTATATAATTATTAATTAATTTAATTAATTTTAATTAAATATTGTGTTTGATGTTATATTTGTATCTTGTGTTGTTTAACTTGTTGGACAATGGATTTAAGGCTAGACAGAATTCAGAATGGACTTATAGAATCTCACTTTGTTTTATTAATGTGTGTGTTGTGAAGTCTGAGGTATTGTGCCATTCTCCAATATTAATATATATTTTATTAAGATTGATGAAATAGAAATTGAGCTAACTGATAATTTTGTCATCCAGTTATCATTTGTATTTTTGACATTTAATGCAATCTTATGGTTCTGTTTTAAGCAGTGGCATGCCATGACATTTGATGATAGGGAAGCTGCGTTTATGTAAAAAGCTGACTTCCAGGGGCAATCAGTTAATTGTGCTTCAGTGATTGTCTAGTGTCCATTTGTATTCGTTTGTTCGATAAGCCAGTAAAAACCGTAGACTTCTTCAAATGTATTTTTAATATCACAGTTACATTCTGAATCACTAGCCATGATATAAGGGCTACAATTAAAAATAAAATAGTAAAAACTTACTTGGTAAAATGTGTGGTGGATGTACCTATACATACCTGGTACAAAATATTCTTCAATTGTATGAATATACTTTTAAAGAAAATTATAATTAAATATGGCTTTGTAAAGAAATGTACATAAAAATAATATAAAATAATATTTACTTTTTAAATTTTAAAACAATCCACTTAGTCAAATAGCTCCTTACGAGTGGCCAATGGATGGAATCAAAGTAGGTTGCAGTGTGCATTACACGTGGACTGCCAAATCCCGAGGATGCTGATACTGGTCAATGTCAAATACCTCTTTTGTGGCATCACTAGTATACCTCAAAGAACATGACAGGATTGTTGTAAAATTTTAAACATTTCTCTCCATAGCTGTAAAACTCTAAATATGTTAAACTTAATAGATTGTTTGTCATTTGTTATCTAACTAATTTGTTTTAGGACCAGGTGTCCACGGATATGTCCAAAATTTACTTTTCAGTCACTCTTGTTGAACTGGAAAAATTCTGTCTTTATTACATCTAATATTACAAAGAAATCAGTCCCCACTGTACTTGGCTAGAGATTGATTTGGCTAAGCTTTTTTTAAAGTAAAATTCCAGCTTTTTCAGCAGGGTTTTTTATGTCCCTAATTCCCTAATCTCTTAATTATTAAACTACTTAAGTAGAAATAAGTTGAAACTGGTTACTTCATACTTGAATATTTGTAGTCTTGGGAAAGAAGTGGAAAGACAAATTTTTATGATAACGGATACATAAATTCTAGAGCTTTTTCTGTACCTTGTGTGTCTCATTTATTAAATTTAGTTGTAAATGATGCTGCCAAAGTAACAGTTAATTTTTTAACATTGTACAAGAATTGTACATGTTTTTTTTCTACATCCCCTTAGAGATGGGATATACGAAATTGTAATATCACTGGTTTAACATTGAAATCTGTAAGTAATGCAGATTTCAAAATGGGAGAGCAGAATAAAAACAGAATAAAAATATTAAATATTTTAATGGGTTTTTTTAAACTCCTGTCAACTATACAGAACTATCATAAAAACATACCAGTAAACTCCTATTGATTGGGTTAAGTTATAAATCTACTTCAATTCACATAATGGGGCAAGGGCGGCCAAGTATCTAGCAGGCGCTAACAGCCCAGAACCGGACCTGGATAGAATCATTAGAAGCATTATACGATATTTTGTTATGTAGCATCCACCAGCTAAATTGCGAGGTTGGTGCTCTGTAAAGCACATGCATGAATGCATATAATCTGGCTTCTTGGAAGCTGTCCTGTGTTCTACAATGCAGCGCTTCCATTCCACCACTGATATTCGAATTTACAATAGCAATCTTGTCATTTTTTTTCACATGTAGTATAGAAATTTGTAATAAGATACATAATGTGGTTATAATAAAATATTAATTTTNTTAACTTCTGAAGTATAATTTTTTATTGTTTTTATATTTTTCAATATATTTATTTTGTTTGTACAAAATAAAAAAATAATTTTTAAGGATACAATAGTCTTTGTTAGTCTTAACATTGACGAAAATTCAATGCAAAGCGACACGCAATGGAGAAAAATTTCAACGTGTGATAGGTTAATATATTTTTTCGTACATAATCGGTTATCCAAAATATCGATTTACCGAACAACCCTAGTCCCCAATTGATTCAGATAATTGACGCTCTGCTGTATATGGAATAAATATAGGTATAGATAATATAATATTATATTGCCTTTATAGGAATTTTTATGCATGAAATACAGCTAAACAGGTTAAAAGGAAAAATGAGATTTTGTTTTCGGTGACATGAACGGATTAATTCATTTTATATTGTTTCATATGGGAAAATTTTTTCTGGTTTTAGAACAAATAGGTTTTCAAATAACTTTTAAGAATAAATTAAGTTTGAAACCGAAGGTTTGACCTGAGTAGTAGTGTTTTATATTTTTAGTTAAAATTATAAAAATAAACTGAAAGAATGAAAATTTTGAATGTTTTAAGAGTTAAATTTATAAATTTTAATCAGATTACTACCTTTTGAATTATTATTCACTTTTGAATTAATTGTCCAGAAATATCTGAAACTATCTGGGTATATTTTTAAACATTTCTTGTTGTAAGAACAATATTTTTTCCTGTTGGTGGTGATTATTTTTTGATAACATATTTAAGAAAATTAAAAAAAAAATTTTTTATGAAACTGATTGTTTATTACATTAAAATTTTAAAATCTCATAATATGCTTTCTATTTTGATAATAAAAATTAATGAAGTATTATTATTATTAATTCTTATGCTTCTATGTCCTTACTATATTCAATTTTAATTATATCTTTGTCTATTATACACCAGTATAATAAGTCCTACTAATATACTAAGCTCGATGTAGACAAAGATATAATTAAAATATTATTATTATTTTTACTTTGAAAACCCTGAAAGGATAAGAAATTTTAAATATTGATTTTACCAATCTAACTTCTGCTATTTTTATGAAATTTTTATAATATATTTAAAGATAAATAATGTATTCTTTTCATCTAGAATGATTTTCACAAAAGAATTATTTAGTGATAAAATGTTATGAATAAATTAAAAACATAAAAATTACAAATTGTATTTTATATTTGTATATTGGAAAGGAAACTCATTTTCAACTCCTTTTATAGCTCATACTAAATTTATTTTATTAAATTGTTAAATTCCGAAAAGATAATAGCATATTTATCGTAATTATGGAATATTTTGTTAGCAAAAATGATTTTTTGTACATTTTTAGGTTTTTTTTTAATTAAAATAAATAAGATCTTTTATTGAAATAAATAGTAAAATGAATTGTACATTTAAAAAGAAAAATTACCTATTTTAAAATTATATTAATATATTGTTAAATAATTTTTTAGTATTTTATTTGAATATTAATTCTCATGAATTATTATTATTATTACTATTTTTTGTTTAAGATTATAGTTTGGAATGTTAGCAAGGGTGAAGTAGCATTAACCATCAACTGCCATTCTGATTCTATTCATAGTATGTCATTTAATAGAGATGGTACATTGTTAGCCACAACATGCAAAGATAAAAAACTGAGAATTATTGATCCAAGAAAAGGAGAAATTATAGAGGTAGTTCTTGAATTTTATATTTTACTATGATTAAATATATTTAATCATACAGAAAAACCAAGCCTAAATTATTGTAATAAGCAAATGATGTGGCTTGTTAATTATTCTAGGATTATTACTAGGCTATAACTAGCCTAGTAATAAATCTGGCTGTATCATTTAAATGAATATATTGCTTTTATATTATTTTCCCAGCTGTTATAACATAACATGGGGAAGTATTGTAACTACAGGTAACTCTCGTATAACACGGGAGTTACGTTCCAAAAAATTGCTGTGTTATGCGAATCCGTGTTATACGAAACAAAGAACTAGTGCGAAAAGGGGGGTTAGGTTCCAAAAATTAAAAAAACATGCTGTTAATTAAATCCTTATTTAAATCAAATTTATTATTCATTTTTTTCACAGGTAAAATACTTATTTATTATTTAAGTAAATATTTTACCAGAGGATTATTCATCCTATATGATGATCTCAGCATGAGCATCATCAACTGGTAATAGTTTTTGGGTGCATTCATTAATAGCATTCGCTCTACAACGGGAGTGTGCTGCTGTTTGTAGGTATTTAGGAACGATGGTGAAAGAAAGATGGCGGCACCAGCACTATCAATAGTATCGTGATGGAGAAATCTATAATTCTAAAATGAGCTTTTAGAGGTAAAAGAAGGGTCCTAATTGTAAAATTTAACCATTAAATGAATTATTTATTGAAAGAGCATTCAAAGTAGTCATGAAAACAATTAGAATGCTTGCGCGGAGTTATGCGGAAGTATAAAAGAACACGCCCTTTATTACATTTTATGTTGTACGAGGGTTTTACCCAATTCCCAAACTGTGTTAGAGTGAACCTGTGCTATAAAACCATCGTATTATACAGGGGATGTTCCCAGTGGTGTAGCATAGTGGGGGCGGCAGGAGCGCCTGCCCCAGGCGGCACTTTTAGGGGGCAGCAAAATTTCACAATAAATAATAATAATATCTTGTAAAAATTTTAACNTTAAATCCTTATTTAAATCAAATTTATTATTCATTTTTTTCACAGGTAAAATACTTATTTATTATTTAAGTAAATATTTTACCAGAGGATTATTCATCCTATATGATGATCTCAGCATGAGCATCATCAACTGGTAATAGTTTTTGGGTGCATTCATTAATAGCATTCGCTCTGCAACGGGAGTGTGCTGCTGTTTGTAGGTATTTAGGAACGATGGTGAAAGAAAGATGGCGGCACCAGCACTATCAATAGTATCGTGATGGAGGAATCTATAATTCTAAAATGAGCTTTTAGAGGTAAAAGAAGGGTCCTAATTGTAAAATTTAACCATTAAATGGATTATTTATTGAAAGAGCATTCAAAGTAGTCATGAAAACAATTAGAATGCTTGCGCGGAGTTATGCGGAAGTATAAAAGAACATTTATTACATTTTATGTTGTACGAGGGTTTTACCCAATTCCCAAACTGTGTTAGAGTGAACCTGTGCTATAAAACCATCGTGTTATACAGGGGATGTTCCCAGTGGTGTAGCATAGTGGGGGCGGCAGGGGCGCCTGCCCCGGGCGGCACTTTTAGGGGGCAGCAAAATTTCACAATAAATAATAATATCTTGTAAAAATTTTAACCATTTCATTTCATATTTTTGTCGCACCTACGATTCGGACCAATTGAAATGAGCACGGAATTTTTCATTACTTATTCTGTGACGAAACTGAAGTTTAGTCTTTTAAATTGAGATACCTGAATAAGGGGGCAGTGAAATTTTCCTCCGCCCCGGGAGGCTGACATCCACGCTACGCCAATTCTTGAACTGTGTTAGAGTGAATCCGTGCTATAGAAGTGCCGTGTTATACAGGAGTTACCTGTATGTTAAATTTGACACTTGGGTTTTTGCAAATCTCAATGTTTTGAGATTATCTGAATCCAGAAAAGAAAAAGAAGGGGAAAATTTTCCCTATGTGTATAGGTGTCTATTTCATTTAATATTTCAGGATGGGGTAAAGATTAAGAAACAAAATTTGGCATAGTATGTTGTATATAAGAAACATTGATGCTGTTAAATTTTGGAGTATGGAAGTCAATGGGAAATAGAATGGGTCATGGGATATGTCTAAACTGGGGTAAGATTTAATGAAAATGATTTTATTCATATGAGTTCTAAGTTCTTTTGAAATGATGATTTTGTCATTTTTCCAAATTTTTCCAAAATAGTGCCCCAAATTTGAGGTAAACTTAAAAGTAAGGCCTTAATCAACTATTTATAAAGTCTAGAAGTTACATAAATATTTAGCTGCAAATGTTTTGGCTGTTTTTATGCCATTCTCAAGCCATCATAAACAACTAAATGAAGAATAATTTTATTAAAGATAAAACATCTAGCTATGTATAAAAGAAAAGACTGATAGAAAAAAATATACATACAGTGGAACCTCAATATTTGTCATTAATCTGTTCCTAAGGACCTAATGAATATGGAATATGACGAATATAGAAACAATTTTTCTCATAATAAATAACTGATATTCAATTAACCTATTCCCATCCTGGAAAAAAGGTACAAGAATAAAAATTATGTTGTTTTGTAAAACATTACTGTATTTATTTAGTACGATAAAGATATTGTGGTAGCAGGGGAAGAACAGTATTATTAATATAGTATTATTGTTTAGAAGAAGACATATCAATTAAAACATTAGGCATTTCCAATTATGATCATTGGGTCTGTTTTGCTGATGATTCAGTAGCACTCGATTTAATAAAGAACTTGTCCAGTGTTGTGTGTTTTTGGCTGCTTTTTAAAACTTTTCTGAAGTAGGCAATTACATTATCATTGAATGTATTTGTATTTTGGTTGACTATAGCAGTGTTCTGCAACCTTTCACTATTTGCAGCACACCCATGACTCAACATGGCACACCAAAATGTTATTCCCCTCAAAAATGTATGATATGATACTATTAATAGAATTATGTAATGCCACTAACCTATTATTATTGTTATTAAACTGACATCAACATCTGTGAGCAAATTTTTTTTACATATAATTTCTTAAAATACATAAAAATGCATGGCTTGTAATAAAGAATAAACAAACATCATCTTATTTCATCAGTTCTGTGGCAGAGAATGAAATACAAGCTTAAGAAACACAACAACTGTGATAAAAATACATAAATAAAACTTGAAATTAACAGAATATGTAAAAGTTCACATCACACCTTTAACCATGTGACTGCACACCAGTTGTGGAACACTGGACTATAGCAATATTTAGGTTCCACTTTGTAGCTATTGGAACTTGGTTTCTTGCATTGATTATTTTTCAATAACTGAACAACACACAACTGCACAAAGCAGACTGATTAACTATAGCTAGCTAACATGGCTAGCTGATCGGCACGGGTGTGCGTTTGTAGTGCCACTTTCAGTGTTGGGAATGCTGATAAATACAGAAAATACTGACGAATGTGGAAAAATAAGTCATCAAAATGTGACGAATATCGAATATTACGAATATAGGGGTTCCACTGTATATACATTTATTATTACAGTAGAACCTCGATTATCCGGACTAGTTGGGGATGAAGGTAGTCCGGATAAGGAAAAATCCGGATAATCGAAACAAATACTTTAATTTGTCTTTTAATGATAATACAACACGTTTTCTTTTCGATGACATATCGGTAATATTAAAAATAAATACTGTATTTAAATCGTGATCAAATTTTCAAGAAACAAACGTTCGTATTGAATTTGGACTACTACTGACCAGAGCTAACAGACTACCTATTGTCAAAATGCCCTCTGGTGGCGCAAGAAGACGGATTTTATAAAATAAAAAGTAGTTGAAACTGCATTTTTGTGAATAAAAACTTTGACAAACTATTTATCGTTTTATGACGAGTAAAATTTTTTCGTTGCGTTCGTGGCTTTTAAGTAATGCATAATCCTTCAAGTCGCGAGGCCCTTCGGACCGCGAGGCATAGGCGTTGGCCCGCGTTGTCCATACGTCACTCTTGGTCATAGAAATGATGTAATTTGAATATTAATTATTTATAAATACGTATGTCAAATTATATTTTTATTACGAAGCAAAATATATTTAAGAGTTTACGGCCACTGTGCCGGGTGAGACGTTGTTGAAACAAAAAAAGTTATGCATTCCATCACGTACATAAACAGTATCATAATTCGCCAAGTGCAAATCAGCAAATTCGTAAAATTTTTGTTTATTTTGAACAATCCGGATAATAGAGGTCCGGATAATCAAGGTTCTACTGTATTAATTTTTCTATCAGTCTTAAGGGTGTGTGTGTGTGTAGAAATTAGTAGGAGTAACAGGACTATTAACAGAACATATATTTGAACCTTTAATGGTTGTATATTAACTTATATTCTAACGTTCAACTATTTGCAAGCTTTTCTTTTTTTTAAGTCAGTCTCTCTGATGGCGTTGAAGTCAGTAATGTTAGAGTAATGGTGTTTTTTACTATTGTTTCCAATTTTTATAAACTTTTGCAATTAATGTTTCAAAAATGTGTCCAAAATGAAATAGTAAATCTAGCAGTGGAGATAAATGCAAAAAATGTTACTCTATTACTATGGAAAGTAAACTTGACATTATAAAACTAAGTATGTTAGGTGAAAACAATGTTTGAAACACTTGCTACTGAGTAGTAGAGACTGGGTAAATGAGCATAATGTATTCTATTAAGTACATTGAAGAATCAAACACTAATAATATGTGGTTATTTTGTATGTAAATGTACTTTTTAGGTTAATTTTTGATATACACCAAAACCTTGGGAACCTAACCTGTTCATAAGTAAGGGAGCACCTGTATAAGCATATAATAAATAAACATAAGTCACATATAATTACTGGTCTATGTAAAATTATCCATAATTTTACCATCCTGCAATTAGAAATTCTAAAGGCGGAACCTCAATATTTGTCCATTGTTTTAAAGTATTTCATGATGAAAATGACCTAATTTTTTGTAACATTGTTATTCCTACACCTTTAACTGAAATCAATCTTGTTTCAACTGCTACAGTCAATTTAGGAGTTTTTCATTTTTCTGTAAATGTTACTTTGGTGTTTGCAACATTATTCGACATAATCCTTCAACTAATAATTCTTTAATATTCATACACATGTAATAAGTAATTCTCATATGAGTAGATAGCATTCATTCTGGAAGATTATTATTATTTTAAATTATTATCAGTTAACATTAATTTATCAATAAATTCTAGATTATTTTAATTTATTTCAGTATCATTCCAGGAGGGAATCTGTCATCAGGGATCGAAAGCATCTAAAGTGGTGTTTCTTGGTGATACCGGAAAACTTTTTACAACTGGATTTTCTCGTTATAATGATCGACAGTGGGCAGTTTGGTCCCAAGTAAAAATATGATTATTAAATTTACTTAATATTTGAAATTCTGATATAAAAATTTTAATTAAAAGTGTATTTTTAACATGGGACTTAATATATGACTTTGTTTGTTAATCAATAGAAATATTTTTTTAGCATGATTTGAACAAACCTTTGAGGATTGAAACAATTGATTCTTCTTCTGGAGTTCTGTTTCCATATTATGACCATGATACGAAAGTAGTATATGTAGCAGGAAAGGTATTGTATTATTACAACACATTTTTTAAAATTATGGGTTAGCATATTTTGAAATTAATATTCTCTTAAAATTAACTTCTATATTGATCTATTTTAGGGTGATGGCAATATTCGCTATTATGAAATGGTTAATGATGCACCATGGTGTCATTATTTAAATCAATTTTTAACTGGTTTTCCTCAAAGAGGATTAGGATTTATGCCAAAACGTGGACTTGATGTAATGCACTGTGAAATATTTAGATTTTACAAACTACATGCCACAAAAGGTGCCTGTGAACCAATATCTATGATTGTTCCAAGAAAGGTAAACAATTTTTTTTTTGTAAGTAAATTACTGTTTTATTAATAAATTAAAGTAGGAATAACAATCATATGATGTGTATGTTCAAAGTGTCTGATATAAAATTTATTTTTGTGTATAATATTTACATAGTAATAACTTGTAAATATTATATGTATTGTGGAACTTATTATCATGAAGTGAACATTTTTATTTACATAACAAGTAAAACAGCAATGCTGTATTTGGGACAAGACTGTGTCTCGGAGACTCACTACTAAGCAGGATCACTTTGATGCTCATGGCATGTCTTGTTCTCGCTCTCCACTCTTCTTTGGTATCGCTGGTTTTGAGCATGATTGTTCAAACTTTGCTGGCCTCGGCCACAGCCACCACGAGGTCGTCCACAACGCATTTTTGGTGAAATTAACCTATCCAATGTCAAAATTTTTCTCCATTGCATTTCGCTCTGGAGTGAATTTTTGTCATTGCCTAACAAAAATTTCCCGTTTTTGAAAAAAATAATCATGGCTATTGTATCATCTGAAATAATTTTTTTATTTTGCACAGACTATATATATATAAAGAAAAATATTTCTGAAGTTAGTTTTAATATAAAATTATAACTAGTGCCATCTACTTTCAAAAACGTTCTGATGCTGAAACAAGATATCATGGGTCAACTGGTCAAGGTCAGCATGTCGCAACCATTGCATGTTATTCCCAACATTGATATGTTGGGAATAACATGGGATCGGTAAATGGGTTTTTCAAAGATTCGAGACTCATGTCAAAATTTGATTTTGCAATGTTTGCATTTCCAACTTTCCAACAAGCAATGCATGTGCAAATCTCACACTAGTGCCTGTTTGTAGAAAGAGTGTCGCTATTTTGTATTTAATTTTGACTGTTCTCAGTCCCCTGAGTACCTACAATGTGTGCATGATTTGGGCACCTAATACTGTGTGCCAAATTGCAACTCCTGATATGTACTCCTTCATACCTCTAAGCTGGTACGCCAGTACAGTACTGCAATTTTATAAACAAGACATAGTCTTGTCAATAACTAGTAATAATAAATAATAGATTACAATCATCATAGTATTATATTATGACTCTTTAATATGAAATATTCCAAAATCAGAACAACAAATTCATTCTGATTATATAAATGACATTAAAATTATGATTTAGTTTCAGTTTATATTTATTTCAAATTTTTATTTTGGTTTTATATTCAGTTTATCATTATTCTTTTTCAATCAGCTTTTTTAAAATATATTTTGAAGTATTTATTTCATTTTTTAAGAGACAGTTTGAACTTTAAAGTTTGGGTTCATTACATTTCTTTAAATTATTTAGTCTACAGTGTAGACTAAGGATGAGGATGCAGAGGCAGTCTTCACTAGATCTGGTCTAAAGTAAAAAGTGACATCGAGCTAAAAGGTTAAACACCATAGTTTAAGCTTTATTGCAGAGACAAGAATTGTTAGTCTGAACTTGGTTTAAGCAAATTTCAAGGATGCTTCAGCTATTATGTTTATCATTGTTATTCCTAGCTTCTTTGCATAAAAGCTAAATGCTTTTTAGCTTGTTTAAACTTTTTGAATGTATGAAAACTTGATAAAATTTCTATGATATTGTTTGTTTACCTGAAGAGGGCCAATGAAGCAGCAAAACAATTTTTCTATCCAAGAAACTAACTGCGGTAATAGAAGTGTAAGATAATTGTCATATATTGTTCGAGTTTCTGAGATATTTTTGCTAATATGTTTAGTGTTCAATTAGCATAACCATCTGCACTTGATTGAGTGAACTAGAAGCAACACAAATCTCTTTCAGATTTTGCATCTTATAGTTAATCTGTAATTTAAACATATAATTTTATTTGTTCTGTTCTCTATATTTAATTCCATTCAAAGAGAACTTAAAATATATATCACTAACTATTGATGAAAAAATAACCTATAATTAATTCACAATATTGCAATATTAAATTTATTATTTCACAAATGTTACATTATGACAAGAAAAGAAAATTTTTTTTATTTTTTTAGTCTGAACAATTTCAAGATGATCTTTATCCTGACACTAATGCTCCTACTCCTGCATTGACTGCTGAAGAATGGTTAAATGGAAAGAATCGCAATCCCATTTTAATTTCTATGAAGGTAATTTTATTAGTTTTGAAACAGTCTTTTTGAGACATCATATAAATGATTAATATAAAAATAACAGACTATTTTTATAACAGACTGGTGCTGGTGCTCGCACTCACAAACCTGTTATATATAAAGCCGATCAACATCGACTCTTGACTTCAGACAGAAACAATGAGAAAAAATTTTTATTTATTTCTCAGGAGAATAATGTTGATTATAGACAATATATTTCTTTAAAAAATAAAAATGCTTTAAATGTAGAAAATTCAATAGATAAGTAAGTATTAAATAATACTTTATTAAATATTTGAAATTATGAATAATTTACATGTTAATTTTTGTTTTTTCAGTGTAAGTCAACATCATTTTGTGCCAATTAATAAGAGCAGATTGCCATGGTTACAAGATTCTGCAGATGAATGTTCCGAAAATGGTGTAACTGTATGTGATATTGTTTCCAGTCATACATTGCCAGTTGCTACTTATGTCACTATACAAGATACAGATAGTGCAAGTGATCCAGAAATGGAACCAGATGGACCAAAGACAGAATTAGAAGTTAGTAAATTATAAGTTTACTTTAAAAAATTTTGACAGCTTATCATAACTGTTTTTATCTTTGAGAGTAAATGTCCATTGGCTTTTTATATATATAGTATATCCTTCAAAATTTCTTCCATTTGTCTTAGAACTGAACTGGTTATTGCTATCAAACTTTTATGCATTTTCTTCTGTAATGCTTTCAATGATCCAGATCATCCTCAAAGTTCTTGATGCAATTATGATCTAGGCTATAAATTGTCTCTAGTCTATCTTTTAGATGTTTTTATTTTATACTAAGAACAAAGGACAATTTTTCTTAATATAAAATAATTGATTGAGTTGTCGATAAAGATATAGACCCATCTTAAAATAACTATAGACCGTCATGCTGTTTTCAGTATCTTTTGAATTGTATCTTCTGCCTAATGTAATCCTGCACTCTTCATTCCTGAGCATTTGTGGGATCCAAGATCACTTATTAGCTCAGAAAGCCAAAAGAAGAGCTTTCCATTGAAGTATGCATCAAGAACGTTGCATATAATTAACTAGATACTATTGTTAAAGTGATTACATATTTTCATATGGTTGCAGAGTCTTGATAGCCCAACTTATAGTTAGCATTTCCAAATTCCCAACATTTTGGAACCTTCAGAAATTAAAAATGGAAAATTGTATTTCCTGAGAATTTCTGAAATAATCTTTTATATTTATTCTGTAAAAGTTCGTCCGATGGAGAATTATTTTTAATAAAATAAAAGACAAAACTGTCCAAAAAGGATCACCATTTATTACTTGTGTTCCAAGACTAAAACATTTTCGGCGACTGACCTTCCTTTTTAGGCTACTTGTCGCCGTAAAGTTCACAAAAAGTCCTTTTAAAAACACAAAACATCCAATTAAAATTTTATAAAATTTCTGAAAAAGGAACTGGTGACATGCAGTTGTCTTGCTTCCATCATACCTTCTTTTGGGGTTTTCTTCTTCTTTTTATCTACTAAAGAGTAGCGCTGGAAAATGTAGATTTTTAGAGAAGTTGCCCCCTGGTGACGATATATGTAGAAATTTCTTCTGTAAAAGTTCGTCCGATGGAGAATTATTTTTAATAAAATAAAAGACAAAACTGTCCAAAAAGGATCACCATTTATTACTTGTGTTCCAAGACTAAAACATTTTCGGCGACTGACCTTCCTTTTTAGGCTACTTGTCGCCGTAAAGTTCACAAAAAGTCCTTTTAAAAACACAAAACATCCAATTAAAATTTTATAAAATTTCTGAAAAAGGAACTGGTGACATGCAGTTGTCTTGCTTCCATCATACCTTCTTTTGGGGTTTTCTTCTTCTTTTTATCTACTAAAGAGTAGCGCTGGAAAATGTAGATTTTTAGAGAAGTTGCCCCCTGGTGACGATATATGTAGAAATTTCTTCTGTAAAAGTTCGTCCGATGGAGAATTATTTTTAATAAAATAAAAGACAAAACTGTCCAAAAAGGATCACCATTTATTACTTGTGTTCCAAGACTAAAACATTTTCGGCGACTGACCTTCCTTTTTAGGCTACTTGTCGCCGTAAAGTTCACAAAAAGTCCTTTTAAAAACACAAAACATCCAATTAAAATTTTATAAAATTTCTGAAAAAGGAACTGGTGACATGCAGTTGTCTTGCTTCCATCATACCTTCTTTTGGGGTTTTCTTCTTCTTTTTATCTACTAAAGAGTAGCGCTGGAAAATGTAGATTTTTAGAGAAGTTGCCCCCTGGTGACGATATATGTAGAAATTTCTTCTGTAAAAGTTCGTCCGATGGAGAATTATTTTTAATAAAATAAAAGACAAAACTGTCCAAAAAGGATCACCATTTATTACTTGTGTTCCAAGACTAAAACATTTTCGGCGACTGACCTTCCTTTTTAGGCTACTTGTCGCCGTAAAGTTCACAAAAAGTCCTTTTAAAAACACAAAACATCCAATTAAAATTGTATAAAATTTCTGAAAAAGGAACTGGTGACATGCAGTTGTCTTGCTTCCATCATACCTTCTTTTGGGGTTTTCTTCTTTTTATCTACTAAAGAGTAGCGCTGGAAAATGTAGATTTTTAGAGAAGTTGCCCCCTGGTGACGATATATGTAGAAATTTCTTCTGTAAAAGTTCGTCCGATGGAGAATTATTTTTAATAAAATAAAAGACAAAACTGTCCAAAAAGGATTATCATTAAGGATCACCATTTTGGACAGTTTTGTCTTTTATTTTATACTTTTATATTTAATTTTTATTGATGATCTGTAATAATGACTAAGCTTCTTTTGTGTGTTATTTTCAGGTCTTGCGTTGAATGTAATTTGATTAAGTTTTCCCTAAGTAAACACCAACTGACAGTTTTTTCGAAATAGCTTAAATTATTAAATAATAACTCATAATATTAACGCATTTGTAAACGAATGGGTAAAATTATATAAGATAATGACAACGCTCATGATGAGGGCGATCAAGGGAGGTAGTATGTGATGACTGATGATTTGGTGGACAATGTATTAAAAATTTATTTTTTTTTTATGAACCTAAGATGACTGTTCAAAAATTCTGAAAATGTTTTAATAAATAAAACTAACAAAGTGGATCAGTTGGTGCGAGAAAGGTGTCAGTTTACAATTTCTGAGCTCAGTGAGGAGTTTCCTCAAATTTCAAGGTCCACACTGTATATTGCTGACTGACAGTGTTAAAGGTTGGCTGAATGGCCTGACAGCAACGTTCTTCGACATGAGTATACAAAAGCTGGTGTCACAGTATAATGTCTGTCTGAACCAACAAGGCAATTATGTGGAAAAATAGGTGAAGACTGTAACTATTTTCTACAAATAAAATGGTTTTGTTCTTCATTCTTGTTTTTTTTTTTTTTTTTATTCTGGGTCAGTGGAGGTTGGAAAAAACCCCTCGTAATACGGCTTTGGAGATGCAATATATATGCTGGTGCTATTCATGTGAAGGTTTCATTTAAGTTTTAACTTTTTAAACTTAGGTTATGTGCTGCTATGGGTTATCTACATGAAATTATAGTAAATAAAATATTTTGATTAAAAATTTTGTTTTTCATTATTTTATATTCAATATTTTAGAGTTTATTACAATCAATTTTTTGTAAAAAGTAAATCAAATAATAATAAAAAAAATTATATTTTAAAATTTAATTTTTATATTTTTAATCAATTAAACATTAATCTTTATTTTACCTCAAAATCTATATTAATTATTATTTATTGAATTTTGCAGTTACGAAAGGCTTATAAACGTCAGAATACAGAAATTAAATCTCTTAAGGAAACAATAAAAACAAAAGACAAAAGAATCAGTGAATTGGAAGAACAGTTGGAAAGGTTAATAACAAAATATGGACAGTTATAAAATACATCACAACTCTGATGCTCACTTTTTGGTTTTGGCCAGTAATTGTTTATATGATGCAAATGCATAGCTTTTCTTTTATTATATGTAAATAGTTAGAAGTCCAAAATTTATGGTCTTCTCGAATCTGTGATCTAATATTCTTATCACTTATTCATTTACACAACAAAATTTCATAACTAAGAAAAATTTCTCATTATCTAAATTCTGACTCTGTTAATATTTGCAATTCCATTTTTTTAATTGAAACTGTTTTATTAAAATATGTTTAGATTTTTGAACAGTTGTTTATTAGTTCATAAATATAATTAACCATTCAATTTATTTTTTTTATGAACCTAAGATGACTGTTCAAAAATTCTGAAAATGTTTTAATAAATAAAACTTACAACTTTTTAAATAGATTTATCTGTCTTAATTGTTCCATATATTAAAAACATATGTCTATTTAAACAAAATAGTGACACTTTTTTATAATATTTGCTTTATAGAGCAACTGATTTTTAAATATGTTTCTAGATACCTATTTCCAAAGATTTATAATAAAATAATATTATATACATAATATTTCACAATTCTGTTTTAATATATTATTATAGATAATTTTTTTTATATATTTTTTATCACTTTTGCTACTGTATTTATATATTAATTGATATTGCCTTGCTATTCACTATTTATATTTATGTAATACTGTATTAGAATTTTTATTTAAACTTATACCAGATAAAAATAGATGTAAGTTTATAATTGATAAAGCTTCATAATTTACATATCAACAATATAGAAAATAAATTATACAATAGATTATGTAAGTTTTCTTCTCTGACTTTTTAAATATGGTATAAGAAGAGATATTGTTAAAATGATGGCAGATTTAATAAAAATTTCTCAATGTTCACTCTAATGGCAATGTATTGTCATTTCTGGTAAATAGAATTATTTTAATAACTATGCATACAAAAATATTCATAAAAGTTATGACTATAAATATTCTATTTTATTGAAAGTGGAATATTAATTTTGCATGTTTCAAAATCATAAAATAAAATTTTTGTTTTAGTGTTTTAAATTTATATGTTAAACAAGAGATTAATTTTTTTTTTTAACAAAGATTATGCTGTAGTATTTCTCCAAATAAGAATGAAGCTGATGTGCTAAATCTTGAATGTACATCATTTTGCCACTCATTGTTTAGTAAAGCCTATTTTATTCAATAAAGTTGAATAAAATAGAACAGAATAAAACTTCAAAAATTTAAACATAATGTGACCTATAAAATGTTTTGCAAAACTGTCAGAAATTTCAAATATATTCTAACTGTTTAAAGATATAATTTAATACAATATGTTCTACTTTATAATGGGCACAGAACTATTTTCATCTGTATATATAGACTAATAAACATTAGCTTCATTCTTATTTTGGAAAAGATTATAGAATGAAACAGTTAAGAGCAGCATTTTTTAAAAATGATTTAACAGTATTTATACAAATTGTATTATTTATAAGGTATGAATATTTAATAATGATGATAAAGAAATTTTATAAAATATTTTTTGCACATGAATTATTAATGGAATAAAGCATTATCTTATTATTATTGAATTATAAAGTTGAATTAATTTCAGCACTATGTGAATGTTGTACTCTGTAATAACTGTTCAAAAATTCTGAAAATGTTTTAATAAATAAAACTAACAAAGTGGATCAGTTGGTGCGAGAAAGGTGTCAGTTTACAATTTCTGAGCTCAGTGAGGAGTTTCCTCAAATTTCAAGGTCCACACTGTATATTGCTGACTGACAGTGTTAAAGGTTGGCTGAATGGCCTGACAGCAACGTTCTTCGACATGAGTATACAAAAGCTGGTGTCACAGTATAATGTCTGTCTGAACCAACAAGGCAATTATGTGGAAAAATAGGTGAAGACTGTAACTATTTTCTACAAATAAAATGGTTTTGTTCTTCATTCTTGTTTTTTTTTTTTTTTTTTCTGGGTCAGTGGANAATTGTCAGTAATATGAAATAGCAATATTGTTTGTATTCTCCAACTGAAAAGATGAAGTCAAATCTTTGAAAATAATAATTTAGACTTATTAATCTTGCAGTTATTTTTATTTTATGTATTTTTTTAATACTTTGTATAATTTTATTTTGCTAAAATTTCATTAAAATTTATATAATTTTAATTAGATTTCAGCATAAATAATTAAAATTATTTAAAATTTTAATGAAATTTTAGAGTGAATGTTTAAGGATGTTCTAACTTTTTAAAATATTTTCTAGAAAAAAAATATATATATAAATCTCTTGTATTCTGCTTCAAAGACTTTTAACATAAAATAATTTGTCTTCAAAAAAAAAAACAGCTTTTTCACTTTGTGAAAATTAAATAAAATAAAATTATTCAATTTCTATAGAAGAGACTGAGTTTGTCAATAATTTCAACAAAATTAAAATAAATTGTGCATGTTTTACTTTTAGTTGCAAACTAAAGAAAATCGATTAGAAAATAATAATGCTAAAAATATAAATTAAGTTGTTTTCATCTTATTTTTGGGTAAATCTCTTATAACAAATATACAGCAAATGCTGCTTATTGTAATTGTGTTGGGACATGTCAAAATGATCATAACTGATGATTACAATAACCAAACAAAACAAAAAAAATAGGAAATGAAACACACATTCTATATGGTATCAAGTGATAAAAAATTCATTTATTTTTGATTGATCAGTTTTTATGCACTAAATCCATAACATCCATAGAATATATATTGCATGGTATAAGCATTTGAAATTGTGGTCTGCATTGTAAGACTTCCAGCTCTTGCTGAATTTTGGCATTTGCTGGATGGTTAGTTATGTTGACTTCCTTGTCACTTTCTTCAGCCACATCAGTAGTGTATAAATAACTTTCCAATACTAGGATATAAAAAACACATACAAGATACCTGTACTAACATACTTGAAATTAACATATTTTTACTATTGTTTTTATCTGTTTATAACAAACATCTTCAGGTATATAACACAGAACAAAATGAACACATTAAAATTGAACAAGCTTTTATGAACAACTTTTAGTTTAATTTAAAATTATTTCTCAAACTAATTATGTCTAAAATTTAATTTTTAAACTTTAAATGTCTTGGAGAAGTCTACTGTTCTTTTTGCAGTGATAATATATTTTTGTAGTTTGTATTATGCCCTGATCTCAAGGTTGGATGAATGATGTATCGGCTGGCAAATACTTGACTTTTATGCAAATTAAGGTACTTGCCACTTAATATGCTACATAATTGTCAACCAGCAGTAGGATCTTGCAGTTTAGTTTCTTTCCCCAAATCAGCAACCAGTGGTTAAAAATTGCTGTTGTCATTCAGATATTGCTATTAAATGATGAACAGTCAATAATGCTCTTATCCCCATAAAACAGCTAGGCTTTTTATCTTTTCCTATCACCAAATTGTTTCTTCCTGCCATTCTTGCACAACAATCAGATGCTCTTTGGAAATCTTACTCTTGTACTCATTTATTTTTGAATAAGTAAATACACTCAGGCATAGCATGAAAATACAGGCTAGTTTCATCATTATTTTATAAACATTTCAAGGTGAAAATTTAGGGAGGAGTTATTGGAGAATTTAGGGATGTCACTCTTCTGTTAGCCAATATTTTGCTGAAGAGAAATCTGCATATTTTTCTTCTCCATGCATCTGTTTGTAATGTTTTTGTTTTTCCAGTGAGAAAAACCCTCTTATCTGTCAGATGCTGTAAAATTTTCTCTTCATTTTTGTATCAATCTTCAGCTTTCTGATAAATGAATGGACCATTAATTGGCACACCTATCTCTCATACTTCCATAAACTAAAACTTCAAAGTGGTTTTTATTCCAAATATTTTCCTCAATGATGCCTTTTAGTTCTGTATTCTCATTAGATCATCCTCTTTTTCAAAATGTTTGTTCTTCAGAAACAAGCACAATAAAGGCTCAGATTTTCTACTGGACTGCATCCTTTCTTTGGCTCATTTTTGGGAGGAGTTGTTGGTATTATGGGATGGAGCTTATTTTATACTGTAAACTTACTGTTCTAAATAATGTACAGAAATCAGCTGTTATATATATATAGAGCATGGTAGTCTATAGTTCCAGAATTTTTCCATGTCTTGTCCATTTGTGTAAATAACTACTTTCTAGGGAGAGAGGAAAACTAAAGCTGGTAACATGACACGTGTGTACAATATCATGTAGAGATGTCTGAAATAACTTACACTGGTATTGCCAATACTTAGTTTATTGTAAACTGATTGCATTAACTGAAGCATTGATCACATTTAAATTATGAATTTTGCATAGAAAATGTATAGTCTGTCAGAGAAACTTGATATGATCAATTATTAAATTTGCTTTGGAATTAATGGATTTAAGTATTCAAAAAGATAATTGATTTTCATTATATAAGATATTTAATATTTGAATATTAAGATGCATTTGGAAATTTAATCTAAATAAATTAATAAACTTAAGTATGTTGAAGAAAATTTTCACAGAGAAAGAAATGAATATTTTAGCAATTGCATGAAATATAATATGATTATAAAACTTATGATAGTTTTTTTTAAACAGTTATGTAACATTTATTTACTCAACTTTCAGAAATATATAATTTAGTAAAACATTCACATGTACTGTACAATTTGGTTCAGTATAAGGAATGCATTGTATAAAATTTACATATCAGTTTGCAATATCTGGTTAAAAACCAATATGTCATCTTATATTAAAGATATCATTTAGTTTATCTGTGCAGATATGTATGAATGGTATGATAAAACTCCAAAAAATATATTTAATTGCATGCTTTTTATATTTCAGATTGAAATTATTTCATATGATAGTACAATAAATAATAGGCATCAAAACTATAATGTTCTTAATAAATTGAAATATTAGTTTGGCTTTATAGTACATCTTTTAAACTTTTCTTTTAATAGAGTAAGAAATTGTCAGTAATATGAAATAGCAATATTGTTTGTATTCTCCAACTGAAAAGATGAAGTCAAATCTTTGAAAATAATAATTTAGACTTATTAATCTTGCAGTTATTTTTATTTTATGTATTTTTTTAATACTTTGTATAATTTTATTTTGCTAAAATTTCATTAAAATTTATATAATTTTAATTAGATTTCAGCATAAATAATTAAAATTATTTAAAATTTTAATGAAATTTTAGAGTGAATGTTTAAGGATGTTCTAACTTTTTAAAATATTTTCTAGAAAAAAAATATATATATAAATCTCTTGTATTCTGCTTCAAAGACTTTTAACATAAAATAATTTGTCTTCAAAAAAAAAACAGCTTTTTCACTTTGTGAAAATTAAATAAAATAAAATTATTCAATTTCTATAGAAGAGACTGAGTTTGTCAATAATTTCAACAAAATTAAAATAAATTGTGCATGTTTTACTTTTAGTTGCAAACTAAAGAAAATCGATTAGAAAATAATAATGCTAAAAATATAAATTAAGTTGTTTTCATCTTATTTTTGGGTAAATCTCTTATAACAAATATACAGCAAATGCTGCTTATTGTAATTGTGTTGGGACATGTCAAAATGATCATAACTGATGATTACAATAACCAAACAAAACAAAAAAAATAGGAAATGAAACACACATTCTATATGGTATCAAGTGATAAAAAATTCATTTATTTTTGATTGATCAGTTTTTATGCACTAAATCCATAACATCCATAGAATATATATTGCATGGTATAAGCATTTGAAATTGTGGTCTGCATTGTAAGACTTCCAGCTCTTGCTGAATTTTGGCATTTGCTGGATGGTTAGTTATGTTGACTTCCTTGTCACTTTCTTCAGCCACATCAGTAGTGTATAAATAACTTTCCAATACTAGGATATAAAAAACACATACAAGATACCTGTACTAACATACTTGAAATTAACATATTTTTACTATTGTTTTTATCTGTTTATAACAAACATCTTCAGGTATATAACACAGAACAAAATGAACACATTAAAATTGAACAAGCTTTTATGAACAACTTTTAGTTTAATTTAAAATTATTTCTCAAACTAATTATGTCTAAAATTTAATTTTTAAACTTTAAATGTCTTGGAGAAGTCTACTGTTCTTTTTGCAGTGATAATATATTTTTGTAGTTTGTATTATGCCCTGATCTCAAGGTTGGATGAATGATGTATCGGCTGGCAAATACTTGACTTTTATGCAAATTAAGGTACTTGCCACTTAATATGCTACATAATTGTCAACCAGCAGTAGGATCTTGCAGTTTAGTTTCTTTCCCCAAATCAGCAACCAGTGGTTAAAAATTGCTGTTGTCATTCAGATATTGCTATTAAATGATGAACAGTCAATAATGCTCTTATCCCCATAAAACAGCTAGGCTTTTTATCTTTTCCTATCACCAAATTGTTTCTTCCTGCCATTCTTGCACAACAATCAGATGCTCTTTGGAAATCTTACTCTTGTACTCATTTATTTTTGAATAAGTAAATACACTCAGGCATAGCATGAAAATACAGGCTAGTTTCATCATTATTTTATAAACATTTCAAGGTGAAAATTTAGGGAGGAGTTATTGGAGAATTTAGGGATGTCACTCTTCTGTTAGCCAATATTTTGCTGAAGAGAAATCTGCATATTTTTCTTCTCCATGCATCTGTTTGTAATGTTTTTGTTTTTCCAGTGAGAAAAACCCTCTTATCTGTCAGATGCTGTAAAATTTTCTCTTCATTTTTGTATCAATCTTCAGCTTTCTGATAAATGAATGGACCATTAATTGGCACACCTATCTCTCATACTTCCATAAACTAAAACTTCAAAGTGGTTTTTATTCCAAATATTTTCCTCAATGATGCCTTTTAGTTCTGTATTCTCATTAGATCATCCTCTTTTTCAAAATGTTTGTTCTTCAGAAACAAGCACAATAAAGGCTCAGATTTTCTACTGGACTGCATCCTTTCTTTGGCTCATTTTTGGGAGGAGTTGTTGGTATTATGGGATGGAGCTTATTTTATACTGTAAACTTACTGTTCTAAATAATGTACAGAAATCAGCTGTTATATATATATAGAGCATGGTAGTCTATAGTTCCAGAATTTTTCCATGTCTTGTCCATTTGTGTAAATAACTACTTTCTAGGGAGAGAGGAAAACTAAAGCTGGTAACATGACATGTGTGTACAATATCATGTAGAGATGTCTGAAATAACTTACACTGGTATTGCCAATACTTAGTTTATTGTAAACTGATTGCATTAACTGAAGCATTGATCACATTTAAATTATGAATTTTGCATAGAAAATGTATAGTCTGTCAGAGAAACTTGATATGATCAATTATTAAATTTGCTTTGGAATTAATGGATTTAAGTATTCAAAAAGATAATTGATTTTCATTATATAAGATATTTAATATTTGAATATTAAGATGCATTTGGAAATTTAATCTAAATAAATTAATAAACTTAAGTTAAACTTTTAATTTATATAATTTTGGTTAAAGAAAAATATAAAAAAATTTTAATTAAATGAATGTACTGATATTTCAGATATACTGATTGATATGAGATGCAGTGACATCTGCAATCTGTAGTACAAGAATTTGCAGAATTTCGTTGGATGGTGTTTGAGTTTAAAATTACATTGAAGACAGTCTGTTGAAAAAAGATATTTATTTATATTCACCATTTATTCATTTTCAATGTTCTGGAATACAAACTTTTAACAATCGACTTTTCATTGTAGACTACTTTGCATCAAGATTAAAACTTTTCTTAAAAACAAAGAAAAAATATCCTATTAAAAACATAGGTTTTAAATTTGGAACTGGCAATACCAGATGTCTTCTTTCTTTCCTTCCTTACCACTTGTATTCAGGAACATTGATAGTGAATAAATGGTGACTTCTTTTTCAAGAGACTGTCTTTTCAATTTAATTTTAGTTTTAGTTGAAAACATTTTTATATTTATATTTTAATGAAATAGACATACTGTACATATTCAATAATTTTAACATATATTATAGACAATAAAGAAAAAATATTATTTGAAGAACACTTCTATTCATCAATAACACTAATAAATTTAGAGTATATCAAGTTAGTTTAAGATTTCTGAAGATGTTAATTTCTGCATTTATAATTTAATTTTTGGGCTGCAATTTGAAAAAAATTGTAGACCCATAAATTCCCAGTCGTCTATCTGCTGTCTGTCTTTCCTCAATCTCAAGAATAGAATTAGATAGATATGACCAGATATGGAAACCTTAGAGCAGGGGTGTCCAACCTTTTAGTTTCTTTGGGCCGCATTGGAAGAAGTAAAGGAGCTTTGGGCCACAAGTATATATAATATATACTTGTGGCCCAATATACAAGTACACTAAAGGATTAACACATCTAGATTATAATAATAAGTATTAAATCTTTATCACGAAAAAGGATATTTTAAAAAATTACTTCTACAGACACTTTCAATTTTACTTAGAAATAGACAAGTTCATTTACTATAAAAAAGACACGAAAATTTATTTGAAAAACACAAATATTTGTTTTATATTGGGTCTTTAATTAATAAAAAGTGACGAAACATCACTTTAAAGTGCATTTTTATTTAACTAATATATAAATAATATGTAGCCCAAGAAGTAGCCAAAGCACCAAATGATATTTTTTACCTCAAACCAAAAATGTAGCCACATTTGCCTCAAATATAGCCAAATCTTGCACCGTTGGAAGAAATACTAAATAAAGCTGGAGTTGTGACTCAAAGGATTATAGACCAAATGCAGGGAAATGAGAGAAAAGATGAAAGATGAAAAAGTGAGAAAGGTTGGAAAATTAAGGGTTCATATTTGCTTAACAGAAGATCTATTTAACCTTTCTCACTACTACATCTTTTGTCTTTTCTCACCTTTCCCTCCTTTTCCAAATTTGGGTCTATAATTCTTTGAGTCACAACTCCAGTTTTATTTAGTAATCCTTCCTCATTCACACATCTCCAAGTGTTTGAAAATATTTCTTTTCCACTGAAAAATAAAATATGAATAAAGGTTTACGACTTTGTGAAACTTGTTTTTTGAGTTTATGCTGTTGAAATAAATAATAAACAAATTAAAACATTTGTCAGTTTTGTTTACACGTTTATTGGGCCGCATTGGAATTAGCCTTGGGCCGCATGCGGTCCGCGGGTTGGACACCCCTGCCTTAGAGGCAGGAGGCCCTGATTAACTATATATGAACTTTGATGCAAACTGGAAGCCATGTTATTTCAATTCAGAAGTTTTATCTGAAAGTAGTTAATAGATGATTGGCACGACTCTATTGTTAAAGGAAAAATATGATGTACAGGGCAAGACACTACTAATTTGAAGTGGAGAGCATATATTTTAAATGAAATAAATTTAAAATATGATTTAAAAAATTGTAGCCCAGTATTGTGGTGATGTCACAATACCAGGCTGCAATTTTTTGTCATATTTTCAATATATTATTGTGACAATGGCACAATAAATAATTGCTTGTTGTAATTATATATAATTCCTTTTTTATTGATTGAAACTTGAGCATAGGGAGATTATGATCAAATTCTAACATACTCTTAAATATTTGGGTATAAAAAATTATTTAACAAATTTTTGTAGAGAAATCAATAAAAATTGAATGATTCTATAAATTAAAAAAAAGAAAACCTAATTTAGTAAGGTTCACCATACTTTCATGGCCAAAATAAGACAACTTACAAAGTTTATTTATACAGGTTTCTAAAATAAAGATGCTTTAAGAAATATTGATTGAATGCAAATACAATAACTTTATTTATAAAATATCTTGTTATATATATACCTTGTGTATATATATTTTTTATTTCCAAATAACAATTCCTTTTCTTTCTCACATTTCATATTACTACTGTTAGAAAAATCCAACAACAAATCTTATAACAACAAACTTTTAGAATTTTTTCTGGCCTAACCTCTAAGGAACCCATAAAAAATGTTTCAGTTGTACGAACATATTTAAAACAAACTTTCAATTTAACATTCCTTTTCTGTCAGTCTCATGATGATAAAATTCTTGCAATTTTCACTTCACTTTAACAATTTTTTTGCAGCTTCTTTCCTCATTTACTATTATCTTCCAATAAACAACTGGATCCTAAGGAAGAGAGATGAGCTTGGAAACAGCTAATGAGTTGTAGGTATACTAACCCCAAGTATGAGAAGTTTTGTTGTAGACATGGGTGTAAGGTTGGCTGTTTGTCTTATATTTACTTTATTCTTCACTCAAAATGCATGGGGGCATCAAGGGACAAGGGATGGAAATGTTGCCAGACTCCTGATCATTTCTTGCCAGTAAAGGAAACTGAACTGCATGAAAAATATGATTTAGAGGCATGAATTAAACTGATGAATTCAGAACTAAACTATTTATTTACATGCAGTATTTACACTAAGAAAAATATAAGTAACACACATCTTTCATATGTGGACTTCATATTTAATTATTTAACTTACTTGATTTACATATATTTTTCATTATAACAACATTGTTCGGGATATCCTCAAGTTTGTTATAACAAGATTCTACTATATTTTGCCTTATAATTAATATAGCCTCTTATAATTTCAACATTTAATCTGGATTTTTCCTTCAATTACATGTTATGTTTACATAAGCTATACTTCAGGCAATTAAAGGATAAATTTTACTAAATTACTAACATCTTGAAAGCTATGCATTTTTCACTCCAGAAAATACAATACTGTATTACAGATGTTTTCTTCATTCCATGTGTGTAATTTCCTAACAATATTGCTTTCATGAGTGTCCATTGAGCAAATAATTGCACAGTTCCATTTGTGTAATGAACTGTTTGTTGAAGCTATCCTGCATTTCTTACCATTCAGATATCTTTCTTGGTAGTACCTATTTAGGTTTGCAATAATGCCCAAGATGCATCATTTCTATTTGCATCATTGCATATATATAAGCAGAGCTTTTTTTACCTAAAAAATATTGTGGTATGCATATATGGTGACTAAAATTTTGATTTATTCTAAGTGCACACAAAAGTGACATGACAAACAATCTGGCAGTAACTTGGTGGTGACATAAAAGTGATGAGAATCATGTGTGACTGGAAGCAAACTGGAACAATTTATTTTATAATCATGGCTATTTCTGATAAAGAATGTTTTAGACTCAATAATAATCATTAATCTATATATACAGTATATATAAAAAATGGACATGTATGTCCCTATATTTCACTTTTCCGCCAAACTACACATCGCACATGAATGGTGTTTGTATGTGGTGGTAGCCCCAAGTCTCCATTCGTGCATAGGGGTGGTTGCGTCTCGATAGCCATAAGGGTGCGGGAGATATGAGGCTGAAAGTGGTTGAAAGTGGCTTTCTATTTCGAATGTTTTGTTCGAATTAAATTCGAACATAAAATTCGAATATTGGTTCGATTACAGAACGATTGTAAACGTTAAAATAGTTCGTTTGACTAAACGTAAAAATTCTCTAATTAGTCTGGAAACGGGGGACCTAATTCTTGCATTCTATGAAAACGGGTAAGATTAGCTATAATGTAATTATCTTAATCTTCACTATCGTTACTTTTTGCCCAGTGAAGCGGGTCCTTGCAGCTAGTAAATAATAAAATTGATGAAAGTAAACAACACTTTTGGGTGCTTCCTTTTTTGTAGAGAAAATTGAAAAAACATGGTGCTCTCAATGTGTTTCAAGTAGTGTTGCAACGAATATTCAGCCTCAGGCCGAATACCGAATATTCGGTCAGGAGCGTGGCCGAATAACCGAATATTCGGCTTGATTAACGCACGTACGAAAATTGGCGCGCAAACCGCATTATGGCAAGGACCCTGCTCTCTATTGGCCCACTGTCACTACGCTTCACCAATCGCGTTAATTCTTGACAGTTCAGATAAGAGCGTTATGGCGTCATGGTCGTGATAAGTGATGATATCAAATGTGGATAACAATGAAATGACCTACACGTGTAAATAACGGAAAAAGAACAGAGAAGAACCGCAAAGTGAAAATGTGAAAATAAATACGAAATTGAGTTGATAACATAATCGAGTAAGTCGAGGCAGCTTATTGGCCCGAAATTCGCAGCCGTGAATGCCAAACAATTGTCATAGACTTCGAAAAGCTAAATGCTTGTAATGAAAGTCACTTAGCGTGCACGGTCGAAAGCCTGGGATCGTTCGGGCTACCAAGCTGTTTCGAATCTGTGAAATCATAACTGTGACTTATACCGACGTCCTATCTGTCTCTTTTCTCTGTTATCACCAAGCTATGAGTCACGTAATTATAAAATGGAAAAACTATGACGGAAAAGTGACGAATCGAAAGTATCGTAAGCGCCTATTATGATGTATGTATAGGCATACGTAGACTAGAGAGATAAAGGAAAGAGCAAAGAAGAGCGCTTAAGAAGAAGCAGTGGCGGCCTTAGGAGGTGGCGAGCAGGGCAATGGCCCGGGGCCTCGCGCAACAACCAAGTAGAAAAAAGTTGATATTTAAAACTTTTTATTTTATCCTTGGCTATTAGTTATAACAATAAAATAAATTTAATTTATAATACAGTATATATTAATATTAATAAGTGCCTACTATTTCAATTCACATACTTTGCCTCGCAAAGATCTGCCGCCCAGAGCCTCGCAATGGATAAGGCCGCCGCTGAGAAGAAGAATAGACAGGGTCAGACCCTCAGAAGTGCGACGATTCTTAACGAATAGGTGTGTACGTGTGCTAATCTTCGTAATTATAAATTGTGAATACAAGTGACTAATATTATGTTCTTTTTTATTTTGTGCATGCTATAAGTTATAAATAAATATAAACAAACAACACTAACCCGATAACATTAAATCTAAATACCAAAATGATTAATTTACTGTGTTTTTGTTATTTCTTACTCCTGTTTTTAGGTATTCGGTATTCGGCCGAATAGCGAAAAATAGGCCGAATACCGAATAGTAACCGAATATTCGTTACATCACTAGTTTCAAGAGTTAACTGTATGTACATAAATTTCAGTTGACCATATGAGTAAAGAAGTATTTTGTTTTTTAAATTTACAAAGTTTTAAAAAATTCAATAAAGTAGACAATACATAAGTGTCTTCTTACGTTGACCCTTTGCTTGCACATGAAAATTAACAGTTCCACAGTGGATTTTTTAAATTTTAAAAATTTATTTGTTCTGGCAATTTTTATCAAAAGTATTTTGTTTATTCTTTAATTGATATTAATAAAAGATAAATGAATTAAGTTTGCAATTTGTCTGTAATGAAAATTTAAAAATTTCAATTTTGAACTAAGTTGCTAGGAACACCTGATGAAAGTGGAGCTTGTTGCAAGATCTGATTCATTCTGTCGTGTCATCTCTGTGTTGACACACATTTCCATTGGTTCTGTTTGAAGTGGTGTGTCTGATGCCAGATCATGCATCAGATCACTTGTCATATGTCACTTTGTTCTGTGTGCTGGTTAGGAAAAATGTAGCAATAACTAAAAAGCACTAATACTACTAATTAATTATTTTTTCTTTATAAGTATGCAATTTACATTGTAGCATTTATAACATATTCCAAAATTGTTTATACAGTAACACCCCGCTTAACGTGGGGAATGTGTTCCTAGACTACAAAGCGCTAAACGGGGTCATTTTAACACAGTAAATAGGGAACGGAGAACACGTGGCTAAAAACAAACCAGATTATAATTTCTAGTTATTTTTATATTAATTTGCATAATAATACATGTTAAATAACACACAAACACATACACACAGAAATGTAAAGTTAATTTTTTCTGATGACGGTCCTGGCTTTTCTGAAATTCTTGTTTTTTGCGATAAAGTCGCGTAGTTTCATTTGTCACTTATTTCTTTCCTTAAGCAAATGTCAGTAGCATCCAAAACGCCTCGTCTTGCTTTTGCACTCCTTTCAAAATCTTGATCATTCGCTACAATTTGATCAACGATTTCGGTTATTGTTACCAAACTTTTACTAAGGAAATCTGTAGAGATTCTAGAGAAATTCTTTGGGTTCTTCGTTTTCAGAATCACTGTTTTCCAGTTCTACATGAATTCCTTGTTCTGCCAGTTCTTGAAGGTCGTCGTTGGTAAGGCTCTCGCCAGAAACCTGAAGTAACTCCTCAATATCCCGCTCGTCTACATCATCTAGTCCTGCTGTATCGATTAGGTTGACAATTCGGTCGATCCAACGATACAGCAATAGGCTCGTTGAGAATTCTTGGATACCTTCAGCCATAACTTTTCCACACTCCGTTCATGCATTTATCAGTTAATTCTTGCCGAGCGAAGTCGATATTACCTATGGTATCCATGATGATATATTTTTTTTCAAAATTGCACCAAACAAACATAGATTTAAAGAAAGTACACCTTTTCGCCACTTTTAGCTGATTGGTTTGTGTTCGTAAATAATCGTATTATATACGAATCAATGAAATGCCGCGATAATTTGAATCGGTGTAAATTTTGAGCTTTTTTAAAACTTTGAGCAGCCCGCGTTATATCGAATCGGCGTTAAGCGGGGTCTTACTGTATTTCCAAATTCTCATACCATTATCATTTTTTGTGTTAGATTCTTTTTTGACTATTTTAACAGTGTCCATAATTATTTGATATCCTTCACTGTTACAATGAACCGCTACGACCGAGTTGTTGTTATACTTAATTGCCGACATGTGTTCTTTAAGACAAACCTTCAAATTCCTGCCAGTTTCTCCTATATAAGAATTTAGGTATGGTGCAGCTGCATTCTAATTTGTAAATAACGGCGAAAAAGGTTTATTATTTCGTTGTTTTAACGGTAAAACTATTAGCTATGTTGTAGTTTTAACATATACTATGTTGTGTATACTGTTTGCCTTTCACTGCTTATTTTATTTATATTACTTTATGTATCGTGCCGACATGTTTAATGTAAGTTACAATTTTTACATTTACGTTATACATACTGTATTTTTTAAATTGTTAACATTCTACTGTTGTTATAGAAAATACCAGAAAATCAATAATTTGTACACTGGTTTTGTACCGATTGTTGTCCTTACTGTAGGTATATATATAGGTTAAATTACAAATTTTTTTAAAAAAAAGAAAGTTTTCCTGTTAACATAATTAAAACTTGTATGCATTATTTCCTAAATATAGTTACATCATAGAGTTGATAAGGATGCATTCTCTTGGAAATAAAATGTGACATTCTAAAGCATTTCTTGTGCTGAATGATGGTGTAATAAGCCCAGCAACAAAGAAAAGCCGATATAGCGCTTATAAATTTCAGATTACGATTAATTTTTTTGAAGACAAAATCCTTCCCAAAAAGAGGAACCACCATTTATTAATTTTGTGTTCCAGACATTACACTTTTTGGCGATTACGATTATTATATTATAACAGATCTTACCCGTTTTTACCGGGTGCAGGAATTAGGTTCATCGTCTTCCTAGATTAATTAGAGAATTTTTTAGATGGGTCTAAAAATATGTTCAATTTCCAGCAAAAAACCGCATTTAAAATAGTACAGTAAAATCCGAATTCAGGGTAATGTTTAACACCGTCCCTCTCCCCCCCGCAGTGAAAAATTTCGGAAAATTCCTTTTTAGTGTGCATTCCCATGACGTACCCTAACTGTGTACTAAATTTCAATTTTCAACTCTTAACCGTTTGAGCTCTGCGCTTAAATTAATATTATTATTATTATTATTAACCCATCTCGATTATATAAGATTGGGGATAGTCAAATTTGTGAGAAAGTTCGTTTTCACTATTCTATTTATCGGATATCAAATAGGAAAAAAGGCACAATTCGAGCTCCGAACGAAGGGGTCGGCAACCTCCCAAATTGTAGACCTCCTGTAGGAACAAAAAAGGCAAAGGAACCATACCCCTAAGCGCGACCCTTCACAAAATAGAGCCCTGTAAATAATCGCCTACGTCATTTCCGGCCACATGACACAGCGCCCCGGAATATCGCGGCCGCGGTGTTGGGATGTCAGGGAACACTTACCGTTCATAAAAGCGCGCGCGCGCGCTCCCTTAGCTCTTCTTACGCCTGCCTCCCCGATCTGTCCTCGTTGTCGCCCCTTTCACACGGCCCGCGGGCCACGTCTCTCGCCTGAAGTCGTCCGGAGTCGCCATCTGTTTCCTGTAAATACAACTATCTATTATTATATATCTTCACCTGGGACGCGAACCCTGGATCTCGCTGACAGCAGACCATCTCTCTCTGCACCGGTCCATCCTATCGCTATGCTAAAAGCACTTCGGAATTCAAATTTCAGGCATGCGAGGCCGAGAAGGGCACTGAGCATGACGACCCAGCCACGTGGCCCTCCCTCAGCCATACAGATGCAGCGGACCCAATGGGATGCCGGGCCGCGGGTTACGTGCCCGCGGCACCGCCCCCAGAGGTTATATAAGCCGTGCTCGCTTTCGAAGCCTCAGACCCAGTATTTGTTTGTGCTTTCTATCGTAATGCCGTTTAACTTGTGATATTTCAGAGTCTCCTGTTGTTGATCCTGCCGCCATTTTTAGTGTTATCACCCGTCTGGTTTTCACCTGGACAGTCCAGGTGAACTATTAATTTTGTCCGGGAATATCGTGAGCTACCTGTCGACTATTTTTTTTGTTTGCTTGTAGGATTCATATTCGTACACATCTCCAATATCTAATAGAGCTAAGTCATCTGTAGTTGTTCTTTCTTAATTTAGGTTATTTACGTTACTCCTACCCAAGTCCCCTAGTCCCTAACTGTAGGCCGGATGGCCGAGCGGTCAAGGTGGCAGCCTACCGCTCTGGGGGACTAACGATTTCGATAAAAAAAAAAGTCCCTAACTGTAACTGATTTAAAACCGGCATGCACTGCATGTTATTCTTTACATTGCGAAATGACACTGCGCATGCGTCAGGAACTTCTGTTCGAACAAACCTCACCTGCCGTCCGGGTCAGCGATTTTGAAAAGGTGCAACACTAGCCATTTTTGAAAATTTAACATCTTTCTACTTTCTTCGCTACCTCCCCACCGAAGAGGCCGCCCACTAATTTTGCCATCTTGTGGGGCTCGTGCCACATCCGGATCTAACCGGTTTCGTCCCGCCATGCCCTAAGTGTGGAGGCAAGCCTTTCCTTGATTCTCGCCTTTACAGAAGTGCCGTACGTGGGTATCTGTATCGATATTTGTTAATAGTAGTAGTACTGTTTTCCTTTTTTTTAACTCTCCGCTCTGTGGGCCTCTTTTTGCAAGCCCATTATGGGTTCGGCCAGGCCCACAATGGGGCTGCCGGGTGATGAGGGACGGGGTCAGTACATATCCGAACGGATCACCCTCCGAAAAATTCCTGGGGATTTTTCGACCCGTTCGGACTGTTTGGAGCGGTAGGCTGCCACCTTGACCGCTCGGCCATCCGGCCGAGTAGTAGTACTGTAGTGGTAAACATTAACAGCCAATATTCCCGGAGCGGCGTTTTGCTACTTTTCCAAACTAATTGAATATGTTTGCAGAGCCGGCCCTACCACAGAGCGAACGGAGCAGCCGCTCCAGGCGCTAAGTCCTAGGGGCGCCTCACTGGTAAAGAAAATTAGAGTATAAATTAGGGGCAACCAAAGGGGGCGCCATAATAGGATCTCGCTCCATCCTAAAACTTGTCTCGGGCTGGCACTGTATGTTTATCGTAATTTTCAGGCATGTGGAAGGAACCGGCTCCATCTGTTAGGTTTGGATTCGTCTAGGTAAGGAGGATGAAACTGTGCTGTGTGTTAAGTGAAAGAAATTGAACGGACATTATTAAAAAGTGGGTACCGAAAAGTAACATTTTTCTTTTTTCTCCGTGCAGATTCGTTGACAGCGATGATCCCGAGGCCCACACTCAAAACATCGCGTGTAGAAATCGCTGGCTGAAAAAGTCCATCAAGTCGATCCGCACGGACAGGAGCCTGCAGAGTTACGCTTGCACGTATCGGTACGTGTACAGGACGCGGTTCCTGTCCCAGTTACCAACAACAACGGCAAAATTCCGACAGTTTATCGGGGACATCGTAGCCTTTTACCGTGGCACCGGTCACCAGGGTCTCCAACTCCAGACGATCGTGCTCGTGGGTCAACATCTGCCGCCGGACGAGCCATATTTCGATGTTCCCGTGCACGAGGGCGACGAAGACGAACGGCAGGGGGATGACGACCGCCCAGTGAGTAGTGCAGCATGTGAATAATGTGCGTGACCGAAGGATATTTCTTTGTGGATAATGTGATTTTTCAGACAACATCGGGCGTCAACACCACCTTCGTCATCGATCTTCAGGACCTAGCCGAGGCGGGGACCAGCGGCCTCACCAGAAATAGGTTAGGCGGCGCCAGCTAGCGAGAGGACGTCGCGGGAGACGCAGGAGGAGACGCTGTTGAAGGTAAATGTACAATCTATTTTCTTGGCCTTTTACATGGGCACTTTTCTTTAGTCTTTGCCGATAAGTGTCTTTAGAATATATGGCCGGCTTGCCGGTCTGCCTGTTATACACGCGATAGGCTTAGTGGAGAGAGCGACGCGACTCCCGATCGCGTTCGTCGGATATGACGTTGGCAATTTTTTACAGAGTTATATCTCGTGAAGAGTCGCGCAGGGGTATGGTTCATTAGACAGTTTTTGTTCAAACAGGGGAGTCTACAATTTGGGAGGGTCGCCGACCCCCTCATTCGGAGCTTGAATCGTGCCAGAAAAAAATGATTAAAATCATTATTGAATATTAACTGAATAAATCTTTAGTATTTAAAGAGTTTTTGATAGAAGTTAACCTAGGTAGTCCCAGTGGCGGCACTTCCGGAATCTCGACAACATGTGTGTATTGAAAGTTAACCCAGGTGTAGCTGTCTTTAGTTTACAAGTCTTCTAACGTCATTTCAGTACTAGAATAATTTCCTAATATTTTATAACTGTGTTAAGAGTAATTTAAATTTTTAGGTTCAAAAAGTTATGTATTGTTGTGTGAATCATTTTTTTTCGAAGTTTATAATTCATATTTTGTTGTTTATCGTTGTAATGGTGGAGCTTGCTAAACATCAACAATTTTTTTGGAAAAAGTGTGCTTCAAGGATTTTTTTTTTCATTTTATAATATCGGAATATTCGGAATTTAATTGTGACAAGAAAAATACATCAGTTGGTATGTTTGCCATAAAATTTGGTATGCAACCTGCAGATGTAGTTTGTTTGAAATGTGATGGTCGTCGTAAATTAAATTATCGAAAGGATCGCGATTCTGTTTCTTTTGGATGTCACAAATGCAAGATGAACAGTTCGTCATTTGAATTAATTTTTAACGTAAATTTGGGGAAATTTCTTGGGGAACTACTTTTTCGTTTATTTGGCATCTAATTTGCATAGAATGCACGTTGAGCGTCAGCTGTGGGCGTGAGTAGTCGAACAGCTGTTGAATGGGCAAATTTCATACGACACTTTGATTGTTTCATCGTCAAATTTTACTGAAACGAAAATTGGATGGACCTGGAATGGTTGTCGAAATCGACGAGATTGTTGTGAACAAAATGAAAAAACTGGGAGAAAGGTTTGACCTGTTTGTTCAGCATAGGAATAAGTTTTATCCAGGAGCGACACGTGTTTTAGTTTGGAAAGAGCCACATATTGTACCTTCAGTCCTGAAAGTAAGTGCCAAATAAATCCGAAAATCGTAAGAGGAAGAATGTAGACACGTGTGTTAAGAATGCGGAAAAAGTTTCTACCATGGAAAAGGACAAAGTTACGATAGAATCATCCAAACCATGTTTTTTACCGAATAAATCGGAGAAAAGGAATTAGAAATACGTCAATGGTGAGTGAAAGATTATTTCTTTAAATGCCGGTGTAGTAAGTAACTGATCCGGTCTCCATTGGGACTACCTAGGTAAACTTCTGACGATTTTTTATTTAAGTAACCTAAAAAATGAAATAACCTATAAGATTAAAAAAATCAGAATTTTTCATTATACTGGATAATTAACTTATTTGATGATAACCTTACTTGAATAAAATGATTAATTTTAAATTCTAAAATCTAAGGAAGGGTTAAAGTTTTCCTTGGTAGTCCCAATGGCGGTGCTTCAGTTAGGTTAGGTTATACCTTTTTAGTAGACGTTTCTTGTTTTTTTCTTTGTTCAAGAACTACCGTGAATCAATAACTAGTGAGGTTAAACAATCGGCGGCTCCTCTTCGGGTGAGTCCTTCGGGAGCACGAACAGTCGGAAGCGCGGCCATTGGGCTACCAAGGCAAACTTTAACCCATGTTTGGAACATTCTATTTAGAATTCAATATTTCGAATTCGATATTGTTTTTTAATCCTAAAAGTGAAAATGATTAAAATATTTATTAATTGCCAAAATGTATACAGTAGAACCTCGAAAACTCGGCCTAATGTGGACCGAAGGGTGGCCGAGTTTGTGAAAATGCCGGGTTATCGGAAATGGGGTAAAAAAAAAAAAATAAGTACGAGTGTTTCCTCAGAAAATACTGTACTCTACTTGTATGTATTGTTTACTTGAGAATATAACAGAGAATAAACTGCCAAAATACCCTCAAACAAAGGAAAAGTACGTCCTTTATGAAGGCATAGAGCCTTTACTACATGAAAATGAAAATTAATGAATACACTGTGTACAGTAATTTACCTGATAAGACAGACCTCAGAAAAATACTTTATGAGAGCTTTTATACTTTTATAAAGCTGTCTATAATGAAAATTAATTAACTAAGGATTTTTTTGTCCTGACAGGGTATGGCCGAGTTATCCGGAGTGCCGGGTTATCGAGAGCCGAGTTTTCGAGGTTCTACTGTACTATATATGCCACTATTTACTATCCTTCTTTATTATTTACACTTTATACTGACTAAAACTAACTCTCTCCTTCCCTTCCCTCGGGGTGGAATTTCCAAAAATTTCTTCTTAATGTGCATTCTCATGACTAGGGTTTCTCATTTCCCGGTCTTTTGCTTGTTCCGGGATTTCGGGGGAAAAAAAGTGAACTGTCTCCCGGGATCCCGGGAAATCCTTGGATAGAATTAATTATTTTTAAGATATACAAAATATCTTGAAGTCAAATGATATAATTATTTTTCATTTTTTAAAGTAATTTAATACATTCTGCAACTTCCAAAATCATATTAATAATGCTGTGCAAGATATATATTAAGAATTACCTTTTAAATTACGTAGAAATTTTCACAAATAGAAAAAATTTAATAAAGTTTGCTGGAAACTGCATACAACAACAACGAAATATATAGACTATATATGTTTTGAATTAAATTGAAAATTAAAAAAAAAAAAGAATTTAGATCAAACTTCTAAGTTAGAAGGTAATTTTCGTTATTTACATAAAACATAATACAAAATATTATAGTAAATTTTTATAATAAGATTTTAAAAAGCAAATATAGTCAATACTCAGATCACTCAATCTGATTCTTATTTTAGTAATGAAAAGTCCTGCTACCGAGAATGCCCTTTCGGATTCAATTGATGTGAGTGGAATCGTGTTTAATGTATTTAATAGAAGACAGATGGGGTACAATTCTAGAACCGAATGACGCGATTGGGACTTTAACAGAGCTGTAGAGCATATTATAGGAACAAAAAAGTCAAAGGAACCAAGCCCGTACGGGCAACCCTACGCGAGATATAATCCATTCAAAATGACACTATGTGAACTTTTTGAGACCCTCAAAAATGGGGTAAAATTTAAAAGTGAAAATTTTCAGAACTAAATCTCAAAACCGCGTTTTTCTGTTAGAACTTACTGAAGACTCCTAAAACCTCCCTAAGCACGAGGATCGCCACCTTTTGACCGCTACTTCCGGGGAGCGCCATAGGGAGTCGCGCCGCTCTCTCTCTGCTAAGCCTGTCGCGTGTTTAACAGGCAGCAAGCCGTCCAGATATTATAACGCCACTTATTGGTGAAGACTAAAGAAAAACGCGGTTAACACGGCTAAGAAAGGGGAGCGCGCGCTTTTTTTTAAACACTGAAAAAAAATTTCACTTACGTCATGCGTCCCTTTTGGACGCAGAACCATGTGACCGGAAATGACGTAGGCAATTCTTTGGAGGGCTATATCTCGCGAAGGGTTATACACAGAGGTATGGTTCTTTTGACTTTTATGCTCACACGGGGTTATACAATTTGCAGGGGCGCCAATCGCGTCATTCGGTCCTAGAATCTTGCCTTCCCAGAATACTTCCCGGGTTTAAAAAATAACTGGGATCCCGTTTGAGAAACGCAATCAAAAACGCAAAAAAATTGCATCTAAAATAGTACAGTAGAAGCGGAGTTCAGTGTAATCCTTAACTTTCTCCCTCTCCCCCGCGGGGGAAATTTCGAAAAATCCCTTCTTAGGGTACGTCGTGAGAACATGCAGTACACTAACTGCTTACCAAATTTCAACTTTCAACTCCTAACCATTTGGGCTCTGCGCTTATTATTATTATCATCACCATCACCCATTTCGATTATATTATAAGATAATTATCGATAATTTATATACTAAAATATAGTACTAAATTTGTGAGGCCCTAGACGTCATTTTTTTCGCCTATATGTAAAGCCGTTTATGGCAGTGGTTCGTGTTGTTTTTGATTTCTTCCATCAGTTCAGTCCGAACCGAAAATGTTCCCTTTCATATTTATATATTCAGCTTTTCTCAACAAAAGGAATCAATTAAAGAATGACGAATTCCGAGTTGCCTTCCAGTTCGACTTTCGACTCTTCCCATAATGGTGTTACTCTGTCATTACGGGAAAATTCAGAGCCTGAGGGAAATCTTATTTGGAGGAACCTTCAATTTTGGATTAGTAAAAACTTTTGGTGCTTTTACAAACTTTGTTGTTCCAATTTTTGTGACGAATGCTTTCGATAATGAATAGTGTCACACTATGAAACAGGAAAGAAAATGCTCGAAACGAGACGAAACTCGACAGAGAGAATTAAGTTCGGAACAATAGATTTTAATTTCAAACAATTACATGTCTCTCATAGCCCAATATACAGAATGATCAGTAAGTAGTGAGATCACCATGTTGGACGATACAATCGTTAATGCGACGTGGCATCGGTTTAATGAGTGCTCGAATGCTGTCTTGGGTACTGTTGATGATATTGTCATGTGGTGTTGATCGTAGTACATAGTTTATCTACATTACGAGGCTGTGTGAGAGCATTCACTCGACGTCGTGTTTCAGGTTCTCGATTGTGAGAGATCTGGGAATCGTGCTGGACAAGGAATCACCTGAACGCTTTTCAAAGCATGCCTGTTAATGTTCGTTATGCAGGGCCACGCGTTATCCTGCTGGAACATGACGTTGAGTATGACCTGAATATATGGTTGTATGACGAGCTGCACACCTCATCATAATGGCATGCTGTCAATGTGTCCCTGATACATACTAGAGGTCAGCTGTTATTATGGCACCCTAAACGATGACTCCATATTGATGAGTTGTATGGTGGTCCAAATTGGCGGAAGGATCAGCCAGAATGCCTCTTCACCTCCATATCATCGCTGGCGATCTTCCTTGCCGAGGCAGAATCTCGATTCGTCTCTGAACACTACAATGCCATTTGTCAACCTGGAGCGACACCACTGCATTTACGACGACGGTGCAGTGTGAGATATAATCTTCACAACGGACGGCTTGACGCAAACCAACGAGAAATAGTCATCATTGATATTGGAGCATTCAAATCTATCTGTATACTCTATAGAATGTCGACAACTGTGGATTATGGAGGGGGTTACTACATGACGTCAGATACGTCAATCTGTGTGTTGTGACATTCATCTGTGCTCCATTCCCACTATGATGGTGCACATTTCGTTCTGCTGACCACCGTCCCCAAATTCGACCCATGGTTGTAGCATTCCGTTAAGTTTCTTCTGCAATAATCAGGTTGTAAAATTAAAATTTAGACATTAAAAAAATTATTGACGATTAACTTAAAATCGATTACAGTTCAGCCTGATACGTAATCACTATCAATATCAGTCACATCTCATCTTTGCTGAAAATAGAATGATTAGGGTTTTTCTTTGAAGAAAGTCTCAAGCATTGTTCTGACATGGGTATTAGCATTGAACTGTATATTGACAATATGGTTCTGCAGGGTGCAAAATAGACGGTAACCAAGTCTAGGTGGATGAAGCAAAACCTCCCAGCCCAAACTGGCCAGTTTCTCTAAGGTCATCTTTGATCAATGTGTTGGTGTATTGTCGTGGTGTTATCGGACTTTGTCAATTTTTGAACTAAGTTCTTTGATATTAGTATTCAAACGATCCGGTTAACGGTAGAATATTTTCATGAGTGTTGATTGGAAGCAGCACCATAATGACGACGCCACGTACTGTACATTCCACGAAAGCAGATCACCACTTTCTGCACTACAGTAGAACCTCGAAAACTCGGCTCTCGATAACCCGGCACTCCGGATAACTCGGCCACACCCTGGCAGGGCAAAAAAATCCTTAGTTAATTAATTTTCATTATAGACAGCTTTATAAAAGTATAAAAGCTCTATTAAAGAATTTTTCTGAGGTCTGTCTTATTAGGTAAATTACTGTACACAGTGTATTCATTAATTTTCATTTTCATGTAGTAAAGGCTCTATGCCTTCATAAAGGACGTACTTTTCCTTTGTTTAAGGGTATTTGGGCAGTTTATTCTCTGTTATATTCTCAAGTAAACAATGCATACAAGTACAGTACAGTATTTTCTGAGGAAACACTCGTACTTATTTTTTTTAAACCCCATTCCCGATAACTCGACATTTTCACAAACTCGGCCACCCTTCGGTCCACATTAGGCCGAGTTTTCGAGGTTCTACTGTATTGGTCTTTTGACATTTGCAAATCTGTTTGACCTTTGTTAACCGATGAAAGTTTGAATACATGATGTAGTGTAAAACCCACTTCTCATATCCGTCACATTAAGCTGTGAATGTGACGGATATGAGAAGTGACTTGAATGTGAAGTGCTTACCAGCAATGAATTACAGATGGTGACTCGTTAATTTTGTTTGCAGCAATCAATTTACAGAGCAATCACTTGCCTAGTTTGTTCACCTTGCTAAGAGCATGAAGGTGATTGACAATGGTTGTATGGGAACAATCCAAGTTTTCGTGCTAATTCTCTAGTGATCAATCGTTAGAGGCTGTCCATAAATGACGTTCACACTGAAAGAGAGGGAGGGGATTACGTCAAGTCAGACAAGGGGGAGGAGAGCGGTTGAGCTCAGTGGATGTCCATTTCAGTAATTTTATAGTTTATGCATTTTATTATATTTATTTCAAAATTTCTTGTATATTTCGTTTCTACTTATGGCATCTGTCATTCATAAAGAGATAAAGATTTTAAGGAAGGGCTGAGATTTTTGGACGTCCAGAGGGGATTGGGAGTAAAAATTTTAAGAAAAATGCGGACGTAACTTATGGACAATTCCTTATCTATCAGTTGCAGATCATCATCAACGGCAAAATCGTTGAAGGGATGGTATTCATCTTGAAGTGAGAAATCTACATTGTTGAATTTCTTGAACCAATTGTAACAGGTCTGCCTATTGACTGTCCTCACAAATTATCTTGCGGAGGAGATCGTGAATCTTCGTTGCGTTGTGGTCACTTTTGAGAGCAACAGTACGAAAGTGTGTTCTTTCGAAAGTTTCACGTTGTCAGACATTGCTGATGCGCCCATTTGAAATATGGATGAAACGCCCTGGTTGCTCTACTTGATATACCTACATCTAACGTTCTAGAACATCCTTTTCCAGTCTTCTCTAGGTAACAATCGAAATGTCTAAATTTCATCTTTACAGCCTGATACTTCCAGGTGATATTTGCGTTGTATATAGCCCTGCAATGAAATCTTGAGCAAATTTGTTCATTTAATTAAATGGCTATCACGGTATCTTCAGTCCTAAATCTTTATCCGGACACACACAAAAAAAAAAATTGACAAACATCTGCAAAGTTAACTTCATAGTTTTTCCTCTCTATTATCACGCTTCGAGCGATTAGCTCGAAACTGCATCAATTTGCATAATGCTGCGACAAAACTTTTATGGTATAGAAATTATCTTAAAATTAAATAGTAGCAAAGATGCTATCACAAAATATATTTTCAGTTTTTCGATGAAATTCCGTAACTTTTAGTCTTTTCCCTCATTTTTAAAACTTAACCTACTGTTTATTATTAGTTTCACATTTATTAGACTATAGAAAAAAATATATCAAACTTAAAATTTGCCATCAAATTTGCATTTTTATAATTAATAATTTAAATATAAATGCGATGAATTTAACTGAAAATTGGCGCGAAAAATATTTTTCATTTAACAGAATGTGCCATAATGACTCACAATAAAGTATTTTATGGAAGAATTGGTAAATATTTGTTAAGAATATCGGAAGAACGATACTATTTTTTGTTCGAATTAAAAGTTTTATTCAACGGAACAAAGTACAGGGAAGTTTCGAGAGCCGCACAGAGTATGTCGACGACACTAGATGATTTAAATTACAAAGATCTGTCACAATCTCAAACTGATATATATATATATATTTATGTGTGTGTATGTTTGTATATATATATATATACGACAACGTAACTTCGATCGTGAGAAATACAGTTTAATTGCAGAAATAATTACGTAACGCAACTGAATTTTGTACATTTACACGGAACGAAACGCTTCACTATTTTAATACGAAATGATTTATTATTACAATTAAGAAGTATAGAGCAATACAATTATTACGAATTTTTCCGTAATCAAATTTTTAAATTCAATATACAATCGAATGTATCGGAGTCGGATGTACGATGATAGAAAAAGGATGATTTTAAAAATAATGTAAAACCACGATGTATGATTTTCGACCGGCTTTAAAATGAAAACAAAAACACTGATGTGATGGACAAATGAATCAGAAATTCCGACTGTACAGTTTGTATGCAAAACATCGGAGTCTCGTATCGAGTGTACGTGTAAAATCCGTCAGATTCAAATTAGAGAACAGACTACCGTCGGGTATAACTGTACTCGAGGCGGCAAATCACCTAAATGACCCAGAGTGTACTCTAAACGAGTCTGGCAAACTTCTGTACATGTCGTTTCTACAAATGGGGATGAAATGTCGGCCGATGATTTCAATCTTCTTCTTCGCGATCCCTTTTTCGTTTCTGACCTCTTTGTACTTCGTCTACAAAAATATATTATTAAAAGAATTATGCATCATCGAAGTAAAAAATAAATTACACAAAATGCTCGAGTCAATTGGGATATTGGATTTAATATATATTATAGTAATTTTAGTTTAGTGTACGGAGTATCTGTTCCCCATCAGAAGTATCTGTTGGCAAATATTGTTCAGAATAATACTTGCCAATAATATTTTTCCTATTCCCGATGTTTTATTGTTTTCACACAAAATATTATGTTGAAATCGAATATTAATCGTAAAGTATACGATAAGTTTTACACTTTTTTCATTATTTATCCGACCAGTAGTTTACATAAAACAACCGATTTAATTACAGTTCCATTCCTACTTCACAACAATTGTTCTCCAATTGTTTCGAGCAATATAAATAAAAACGAAAGCTTTTGTGATTACCATTTTCTTCTCCGTCTTCGTCGTCGTCCTCGTCTTCTTCCTCCTCTTCACCACCCTCTGGATTATAGTCGTCACCTTCGCTTTCCTCCTTTAGTTACAAATAAATTCGTTTGTTAACACGAACAATTTAAAAAAATCATTTTGTAATAATCGACCTACATCAATATTATCATTTTCCAAATAGGATAAGCTAAGTTCTCCATCTTCATCCTCTTCGTCGTCCTCTCCCTCTTCTTCTTCGTCTACGTTAACGTCGTCTTCGTCCTCGTCCTCATCATCTAAAATTATTAAGAAATTGTTTTATTTATAAAATCTTAAGGCGCGTCGAAAAAGATCAGTTCTTTTTTTAACCTTCTCCGTCTTCCTCATCGTCGTCTCCACTCACTACGACTCCATCGACGTCATTTCCTGCGCGATAAATGCTTTATTAAAATTGATAAGGGAGAAAGAAAACGAACTCCGGGTAGAGACTCACCGTCTTCTTCATCTGCTTCGGAATCTTCGGCTTCTTTGTCTTCTCTGTCGTAACCGTCTAGATACTTCAAACTGGGGATGAGGTTGAACACTTTCTCTCTGTAGCTTTCTATATTTGTAACTTCGCAATTGAAAAGATCTAAATTTTTTATATTCTTGAATTCTTTCTGAAATCGAACATAACTCTTTACAAATTTAGATAAAAATATATATATTTATACATTATCACATCGGAGATACTAACTAATGGTTCCAAAGTTTCGAGATCTTTTATCTTATTGCCACTGAGATTGAGATGCGTTAATTTTGGGCTTCCGTTCAGTAAATTTAATCCTCCGGAAATCCTATTGTCGCTAAGTTCCAGCTGAAAACAAATAAATGTAAATTATCAAGCTAAATTATCACTTAAATAATTTATAGGCATATAATACTAAAGCATTTCACCTTCTTCAAATTCGGAAGTTTTGGAAATCCTTTAAGACTGGTGAGTCCAACATTAATGAGACTCAATGTTTCGAGAGCGGTGTATTCGTCAGTTAATCCCATTATTGTCGTACTTCGACAATTATCAAGATTTAATTCTTTGATCTGTAAAGAAATAAAACAAAATATTTGTATTTGTCCAATCTATATATATAAAATTGCTTGTCCTGACTGACTGAATGACTCACTGATTCATCATCGCCCAGAGCAAACCGCTCAACCTAAAGAGGTGAAATTTGGTACACAGTTAGGGTACGTCATGGAAACGCACACTAAGAAGGGATTTTTCGAAATTCCCCCGCGGTGGGGAGAAGGAGAGCATTAAAAGGCTTAACCGGAAAAACGGCTTCTACTGTACTATTTTAAATGCGATTTTTTGTTAAGTTTAGTCTTCATTAAGTACTTAAGTGTATTAAATTAATAACATTTCAGACATTGTTATAAATATTTTTATATATTTCGATTCTTTAACCAAATGTTCGAACCTTTTTAAATTCGAATTTGTTATTGCGTATTGGTTCGATTATAGAACGATTGTAAATGTTCCAGAAAATTGATCAAATTGAAAATAGTTTGTTTGATTCTCAGCAATTCTCATCATTCTCGGTGGTAGATGTTATATAACAATTATTATGGTTGTTGAAATACTGAATATAAATGGGGTTTGCTTGCAAAATCCTCGCGGGCGAAGTCGCGGGTAACAGCTAGTTATAATATAAAACAAATATCACGAAGCAAAGAATTATTTGTTGCATCATCTTCTCACAAGAAATATTTTTATTTAGGAAATACAATAATACAAACTAGTTAATGTCGGTATTTTAACTTTAAGCTTGTTTTACTTTCCAAATTCATAATTTCCGAAATTTCTCAGAACTTAAAGCAAACATAAAATATAAGTTCTTTATCGATTTTTATAAAAGTTTTCTCAAATGTTCAACAATTAAAAAATCGCATGCATTAAATCGCAAACTTTAGTGATAATCATCACAAAAGTAGTTTCTATAGTTCAGTAGTTCCTAAGTTTTCCGCTGCCTCAACCCCTGAAACTTGAGACAGATGATGAGAAGTTGAGAAGTCTTCACCTCTGAACTTCTGGTCGACCAAATACAATGGCCTTTCGAGCTTGTGCTGCATAACTTCCCTCCACAACCTTTAAAAAGAATTCGTTAAGATTTTTCATTAAAGGGAGTAAGATAGTCCCATTTTCTCGCGTGTATTTTAGTGTAATTTCATGTACAGATTTAGCGATTGGAGAAAAATCATCTTGTCTAGTTACTAATATAAAAACATTTACACGAAATGTTTTTGAATTATGAAACAAAGCATATTTTAAAAATTTTCTCATATCATCTAAATATAAAATTTGTCTATATGTGACAGGTACTTTCACCGTTTTCCTGTCTAGACTTTGAATGAGCAATTCGAATATTGTTTCTCGGTTCCACACAAAATATTTTAAAATTAAATTGTCAATACCAGAATATTTTCCCTCAGAATTAGGAACTGAAAATACTCTTTAATTTCACGAAAATGACTATCTACATTTAGGACTGCACTACAGAAAAAAAAAAATATGTAATTGTACATTTAAATGTGGGTTTGGTAAATATTTATCAAAATATGATTTAAAAAACTACTCACTTCTCAATGAAAAAAAGATTTAAGAAGTTGGATAAAAGAAAAATTTTATCCCCAAGAAAAGACGCGTGGCATTCGCTCGGAGTTGCGTGAATCCGAGATTAAGAACCACTAATAGCTAATGTGACTTTCAGTTTGCGTTGCAATTGAAGCCATTAATAATGAAGCTTTCCTCTAGGAAGGTTTTTTTCTCCGAAAACACACCTAACATGTCATAAAGACTCATTCTGGAGAACCTCATGGAGTTAATTAAGTTGCAATATACACCGGAAAACTGGATCACAGTGATGACTTATGCTGATTCTGACAGATGTTAGACGTTTTTATCCACCGTTCATTATACATATCAAAAATGAAAGATGTTACGTCGATGATCGGCACGACTCCATTGTTAAAGGGAAAGTATGATGTACAGGGGCAAGACTACTAATTTGAGGTGGAGAGCATATTTAAGCTAAATAAATTAAAAATTGCAGCTGGACATTGACAATGTCACATTAAATAATCGCTCGTTTCTCAATCTTTTTTCTTTACATATAAATATTTAATATTACAATTTCAAAAAGCAATGATAGGCTCGGTTATTGTTTATTTTGCATTGTTCTAATTGTAGTTGAATAAGTAAATTTACTCTAAACTGGAGACTGTTAGCAGGCAGCATACATTTGCAACAGGCTTAAAGCCTGCTGAGTAATGACATACTCCATAATACCAGTGCACTAAGTATTAAAATAATATACAGTATTCTAATGATATCAAAACTAGAATATAAGGTTATTTAATTTAAAAAGGATGCTGCAAAAATAAAGGTGATTTATTTGTACTTAATCAATCTCCCGAATTTACAAATGAACTTTTAAGATATATTTATATATATAATTAAAACTTTTAAATTTCAAATGTTTGGTACGGATGCCATTAGTGAGTGACACAGCACTTGTCAAAGATGTAGTCCAATTCTGTCCAAATGCATCCTATCATATCCTCTGATATTACTTCAACTGCTTCAGAGAGGTGTTGTTTCAGGCCTTCCAAGTGCCGTGGCATTGGGGGCTGATACAGTGTCACAGCATCTGGATGATCTGAAACAACAATTTCCAAAGCAGTGGAATTGATATCAAAGGATATGCTAAGATGTGTGTGAACAGAATTGGACTACCATCTTTGACATTTGTCATGTCACTGTGTCCATATCAAACACTTGTGACACGAATATTAAACTTAGCAGGTTCTATCTTTTCATGTCATTACTGTCATTTCAGGTCTAGTACAGCAAAAGGATAGAGCAAGAATATAGCTGTTATAAATCAGATTTACTTTTGCACCATCCTTTCTGAATAATCCTGAAGTTTATTTTCATCTTTTCTCTAGTCAAGTCTACTTTGAATGTTTTTTGTCACAAATATTAACTGAGAGTTGTGTAATGGTATAAGATAGAAATAGGAAAATAACATTGTTGCCAAAGCCTTGGGATCACATTAGGATCTTGCCCGCCATGGGTTTCTCATGACTACTTCAATGCATTTATTCATTTTTCCTCAGTTGTTTTGGATTTTCTTTTGATGACTTTGCATTTTATACACTATCCTTTCTTTAATCATCATTTCCATTATCAAACTCTCTTTGATTTTCATTTTTTTCTCAAAAGCTTCACCTTTACTTCCTTGATTGTTAGTTTCTCAATCTATTGCTCAAGATTTAATATTAGCAAGTTCATATACCTTTGACAATCTAATAAGTATAATTACTATTAATTCTTTTTTTTTTTCAAAATTATATCTTGAGTTTTCTTATAATTGAATTAGCTTAGAAAGGTAGTTGCTCATGTACTTGTAATCTGCTTTTTGTTAAATACATTCTTTATAATATGCAAAATTCTACAACTTGAGTTCATTGCTTCTTAAGTATCCTATACTGTATTATACCAGCAATTCCCAACCAGGGGAATGCGAGAAAAAAATTAATAACGGCGATGTTCTATAAGAATATTCGGATTTTGCATTGAGGCCTTTTGTGGTGTCTGTCATGGTACTCGATACTTAGTTTTAAATAAAAATAGAATTATATTTTTATTATACTTATGTGTGTGTGTTCTTCCTGCAATGCATTTCAATTTAAAAAGGTTGGGAACTGTTGATCTACACCATCCAGGCAATTAAAATTATTCTTTGACTATAAAAGATTAAAAATAATGCTCTATCATTAATTTAAGCCATTGAGCTTATGTAATGACTTCTATTTCATTATCCAGTTCCGAACATTATGCTATACTAACACTGCCTTAACATTACTGTTACACACGATAGCTGATCATACTTCATTTATAAATTTTAAAGTCACTGTATTCACGTAGGCATGGTTTCTTTAGTTAAACATTTCTATTTGAAATAAGTTCTCCCTCTTCAATGACATCATCTCCTTTGTGTTTTTTCTTTCGTCTTTATCAGTTTTATCTCTAATTCCTTCTTTCTTATTTTGTAATCTGTACAAATTTGCTATCTTCACTTCAAAACCAGTTCCTATCTAGTCCTACAATCTGTTACTTTAGTGTAAGTGCTGTTTGTTAGCAGATTAACAGCTTCTGAAGAAAATAACAATTAAAACAAGAAACAATTATTATTTTTTGTGTAAAGTGCCATCTACAGTTGTTTAATTAAGAATGCATTATTTTTGTTTTTAGTTATACCAATATGATTAACATTTGAATAATATGATTTACATATTTATAATATGTCTTATGATTGTTCACATATTAACCATACATAAAGCTTCATGTTTCATAAAATTCACACAGTAACGAAATATAAAATAGGGTTGTAGAACACAACAAAAGAGTAATATATAAAAATTTCAAAGAAATGTAGGAAGGGACTTGCTGCATGACCATGTTTAAATGAAGCAAAACACATCAGTAACATGAATGTTGGGACTATGGATTTACAAAACTCTTTCAAATAGTATTTTTATGTGCAAGTTTTATTTAATTATATTAAATTTAATTACTTTAAACACTATTAACTTTTAATTAAATAAATACATATTTTTCTATTTGTTTTAATATATAACATATATTTTTCTTAATAATTTAGCTTTTATTAAAAATCAGTAGTAAATTAATATACAACTATAATTACATTTGTATATTCATTCACCTTTTTAATTTATTGTGAAACTTTACTGTTTGTTACAAACTCCATCAATATAAATATTATATATATTTTTTGTTATAATATAAACAACTTTTAATTTTTATCTTTTTTTTTCTTTGTTTTTGTTTACTAAAAACTTCTAAAACAATAATAAATTCTGATCATAATAAATTATTTGAGAAAGAAATCCTTAAATATTTTTATCCTGTACATAAACAAGTGACAATAGAGAGGTTGAGGCGCACGTTTTAAACGTGTAAACGTGTACGTGTGACGTTCGGCGCTGCTTTCCCGTAAGCCTAAAAGTTTGACGATGGTGTTTGGAATGTCGAGCGTGATTCCACCGACTATCCAAACACCATTGTCAAACTTTTAGGCTTACGAGAAAGCGGCGCCGAACGTCACACGTACACGTTTACACGTTTAAAACGTGCGCCTCAACCTCTCTAATATGTTTCATATACTCATATAAGATGAACCACTTACATACAATATTCTTGATAAATATCTTGTAAAGCATACACCCAATTAAAAAATTGATCAAAATGAAAGTTACTTATTTTTGAGAGGTCTTTTTCAATTCCATAAAAATTAAACCACCACCTGCCCCCTTATCAGGGATGAGGGGCAAGTTTAGAATTTTAAATGTAACACACTATTTTTTTTTCTTCTTTGCGAGCTTTTTAAGTAATATTTTCAGAAACTAATAGCTGAAGAAAGGATTTTTATGATCTAATTTATTGTAACTGACATTTAAATGTCTTAATGATCCATATTTAGATAATTACATAATCAGTTATGTAATTAAGATAAAAATTTAAGTCCAGAATTTTATTTGATTGAATGCAAATATTTTGAAGTATTCATCATTAAAGAAGACATACTTGTTTTGTTCCTTTGGAAATCCTGCCATTTTCATCTGTATCTAATGAAATTTATTAATTTCATAAAGATGCACTAGTATAAAAATATTTTTAAATCAAAATGGTAATTCTGTTAAATAAATTTGATTCTCACATTCAATGAATTAAATAATTTGAAATAAACATATAACAAATAATAGAAAATTTGAGATTTAATTTTTGTTATTTACAATAAATTTATTGCTAAAAATAAATACTTTTGGAAAGCAGAACTAAAAATGTTTTATTTAAAACATTATTATTATTCAATGGAGAATTCAAAAATAGAAAAAAAAATTAGGGAATTGCATTTGAAATTCTAAAGCTGCCCCATTCCCCAATAAAGAGAAAAGGGATGGCTTAATTTTTATAAAATTAAAAAGCCATCAAAAAATAAATAACTTTCTGATCAATTTTTAATAGGATACATATTTTATAATAGCAGTGGTAATATAGCCTGATTTAATCTGTCAATCATTTGGTTTTAATATAACTATCAGGCTTGGAGATGTTTATATATGTATAACAACAGTTTACCAGAACATCACTCATTTCACATCTTGTGATCCATTATTTGTATTTTTCATGAACTATAGAGGGTGCTGCAATTTTTATAAAATGGCTATTATATCTGGATCATTGAGTAAGTTTGTTAAGTTATGGCAATGCCTAGGGGGATGCCTTCCGCAAGGTCTTTTTAAGGGAAACTGGCCCCTATTTAGGCATTACAGATGTGGAGAAAACCAGGAAAACTCCACATGGCCAGCCTGTCCAAGTGAGGCACAAACCCACGACTGAACTCCCAGTGTTCAGGGAACAAAGACTGCTTGGCCACTGGTGGGCCCTATGGAGTAAGTATAAGTGGGGTAGACAGTGAGGACAAAAGCATGTTCAACTGCTGCGAGAGATCCTGGCAGTTGGGGTGTACAATAGACAAATATTTTTGTCTGTTATAAACAGTATAACTGTGTAAGGGTGCAATACAAAGATTATTTAACTTTATTAATAATTTTAAGAAAATAAAATGGTCATATGTTCTGTAAGATTTGTATTGTAGCAAATCCATAAAGGAAAACATCCAAAGGAATGACGACGTCATCAGTTAATTATCACCCCAGCCACTAAGGTCACTCCAGTGCAGTGGACAAGTTTTAAAGCATACAAAGTATAAAAACTGTCCACTCCATTTATACTTACTCCCATAATCTGGATCTTTTGTAATTATTCAACGTAAAATTAATCATATATTACTGTCCAATATAAAATGGCCCGACCCACTAGCATATATTATTATGTAATATTATCTAAACAAATGAGCAAGATTGTTTTATACATATTTGTGCTGTGTTCAAATATCAGCTTTGACATCTGGCATTTTAAAACCTTATGGAAAATTTTTTATAAAATTGACAAATAACTTATTCATTTAAAGCTGGATAATCAAGAAACTTTTTTTGCCAATTCTTAACAGTTGAATCCAATCTTCGTCAGTTACACTTATGTCCTCCTTCAAATTAGGATTTCTGAATAAACATCTGTTTTCCATGTAAGAATAGATAAAAAGTTATATTGGGATCCTGTATGGCTTTGGAATTGCAATTCGGAATGCAACAGAAAGCTTTGCTTTTCCTATTACTATTCATTTTTACTGCTGACAATACACAAGAATGATACAAACAACACAGATAAAATAGTTTTGTTTTTAAACATCAGAGAGCAAACATCTGGTGAACAATGCAAATACACAGAAAACCTTTGCCTTCATGACACTAGGTGGGAGGATGTTTATACATTGCACAAACATTATAAGGAGCTTGCATATGTTAAAACAACAGCAAAACAGCATGGATATCCAAGAAATATGAAAGATTAGCTCATAATAAAATATAGAACAATAGATCTAAACCAGAAAGGAATAGAGAAAATGGAAGAAAAGCTAACATTTAATTTGACCAATATTCAGCAGTATCTACAGAGCAGCAGTAGTCAAAGCAAAAACACTCAATTATATTATAAGAAGTATCTTAAAATATACTAACTCCTAAGAAATGAGAAAGGCAGACAAAACATACTAATACCTGGAATTTATAAAAATAATATATAACATCGAACAGTAATATATTCGAGTAACTTCTCATTCCCTCATAGCACACATGCAAAAACAAATGGGACATCAAGTCTTCATACCACAGCATTTTCCATTTAAGCAATAGACTCAGGAATCTAAATACAACCAAACATCTCTACAATCTGACCAGTAAGGGTAAATCTCTGGTTTACAGCTTTTAGAGACACTTGAAATTTGCTTGTCTGATCTAAAAGCCAAAAAAATGTATCAATTTCAAAGGCTTTAGCAATATTTCTACAAATCTTCCTGGAAATCAGTGTTTGAGCCATAACTTTTATCATTTTGTTTACCTTTTGCATCTGTATTTAGTTTAAGCATTACATGATAACAAGAATTACTATTTTATTTTTTTAAACATTTAAATATTTCTTTTATTACCAGGACAATGTGCAACTTTGTTGTATCATGATGGAATTGAGGCATAGCTGGAAAGAGGCAATTGTTACATTACTTGGCATGGACTGGCAATCCTTGCACCTGAGATCACATAGGTGATCCTTGTACTTGCTGCTGTGAAGATGGTGGTCCAAGAACAAAGCAATGCTGATTACTTTGTTTTTCATACCCATTATCTGTTAGGAACATTCAACTCTGTTTTTTCTTTTCCTTTTACCCCTAAATTCTATTAGGCACACTGATCGCATCAGGGAACATATACATTATAAAAAAAATCCCCCGACAGAACAAACACAAGAAGAAGCAATGCTGCATTTAAGATTTGTAAAACTATTTTAATGGCATCTATACATGGCTTTCACAGTTGTATACACAACCTTTTTTGCACTAGTTAATTTCTGTTCTCTGAATTTTTGTTAGTGCTTTTCTGAACTTTTTATTTAAAAAACACACTATTATGGGGCCTAAAAAGAGTGGCGTGTCAAGAACTGTGTTCACTATAGAGATAATAGCCAAGGTAGAGAATGGGCAGAAAATGACTGATATTGTAGGCAGATGAGTTAAACAGGTTCTATAGTAGATACAATCTTAGCTAAGAAAGATATAATCAAAAAGACTCAAGCAGATAAAGGAATAATGAAAATTGCATCTGAGAAACAAAGATGTGCCATCCATGAAAAAATGGAGATTGCTTTTAGTTTGTTATTACATGTAAATAAACATAAGTAAAAAAGTATATAATTTTTTTATTTTTTGGGATCTCCAGAATGAATTAATCAAATTCGCACAAAAATCTATGGTAAATTGATAATTGGTTGACAAGCAATTTGGATAGAGAACATAGTCTTGGAACGGATTATGTTTGTAAACCAATCACCCATTGTATTTTGTTATTTGCAATAAACAAAAAGTGTTTTCTGAAATTTTCAAATAAATTAAATTTTAAAAATAGAGAGTAAATGCTTTCATTATATTAAGGTTGATCATAAAATAAGTAGAATTATTTTTTGTTGGCAACACTGAATGTAAAGAAGCTGTGGTGCACATTGGACCATAATCATATTATGGTTCGACATGCTTCATTACAGGTTTTGGTTTGAGCTATAGATGACCAAACCAACAACATGGACCCTTCCGGAGATGCCCAACAAACTGTAATACAGTTTTTGGCAGCTAATGGCAAAAAGCCAGTAATCATTTTTCAGAGAACGAAAGGAGCAGATAGCCTTTTGTGCACTGCTGTTTACAACTGGTGTAGGAAGTTTGCAGGCAGCTGTCAATTGACGAAGGATAACCCTTGATCTAGTTGGCCATCAGCAGTAACTGCGAATTTCAGAATTGTTCAACAGTTGACGACCTCATTCAACAGAATCAATACATAATGATTCGGGTAATGATGAATGCATTGAATATCAGTTTCAGAAACACACATAACATCATATGCCAACAGTTGGGATACCGAAAAATTTGCTGCACGTAAATTCCAAAGTTTCAGACAGAGAAACAGTGTCAGCAAAGAATGGGTGCCTCTCTGGAACATCTCAGCCACTACCAGCAAGAGGGTAACTCATTCCTGTGCAGCATTGTCACTGGGGATGAGATGTAGTGTCATCACTACAAGCCACACACGACAGACATGGGAGTCAACAATGTCAGCACAGTGGGTCCCCACCATCCAAGAAGCTTCAAACCTCAATCAGCGTGGGAAAGATCATGTTTACTATTCTTTGACACTGAGGGACCTGTGCTTGTTGAGTGGCTTCCCAAAGGAATGACTATCAACTTGGCTTCCTATCATGAAATCCTGAAGCTCTGTACTGACTGTCTCTCCTGTGGTCATGCTTTTGAATGGCAATGTCCACCCCACTCCACCCAGGCTACACAGAATATGCTCTGTCAGTTCCACTGGGAGCAGTTGAACCACCTCTCTACAGTCTTGACCTCAGCCCCTGTAACTGCAGCATGTTCGGTCCATTTAAAGAAATGTTTGAAGGGGTGCCAGTTTCAGTCGGATGACAAAGTGAAGAATGTGGTGGAAAACTGACTGTTGCAGCAGTCCACCAGCTTCTTTGAGTGTGGCATCTGCTGTCTTGTGGAAAAGATGAGACAAATGTCTTAACAACTGTGGCACTTATTTTGATTAAAGTTGTTTTTGTCGTCTACTTATTTTATGATCAACCCTAATATCAGTCTTCAAATTCCTTCTTTCTTTTGTTCACTAACTGTTATAGAAAATCAAAACTGTATAAACAGTCTATTTTCATGTACATAACAAAATCAATCAGAACCTTATATTATATAGTATAATTTATTAACAGAAAATATTGAATTTAAACTATTTACAATGCTTCCAAAGAAAATAGAAAATTTAGTAATTACAACAAATCAAGGTTTTTAGATCAGAAATACTCTCAATTTGAATTTTTTATTATTATTCTACATTATGTTAACGAGTTTAAAACTGAACATTGCTGATTAATAAATTACATTATAAAGATATAAACTTACTTTTATATTATATATTACTTGCAGAGAATCCTTTATCAATGTTTTAAATTAACAAAGCAAAAGTATCAGTGTTCCATTGAATTTTCATTTACTTGAAAACAGTAACATTTAAAAAAAAAAAAAACAAATATTGCTTTTTTTAAATTCCTAATATCCTAAATTCCTATATTTTATTAAGTCATTTTGTATTTTGTAAATTGCATTTAAATTGCCAAAGAACTTTCCTTAAGATACTATAGTCTGCTTAATCAATAAATCACACAACATATATAAATTTTCTTTATCTATAACACACTTAACATTATGTATATATGTATATATATACATATATATATTTTTTTCTCCTTTTTATACCCTTTGATTTTTTTATTGAATTTTCAAATTGTCCACAACTTGATATTTATCATATTTTGCAAATCAGTTAATCATTCTTCATTTGGTTTTTGAAATACAATTTCTAATTATATTCAAATGATTTCTACAATACTCCTATGTGTTTTAGCCACTTAATATAAAACCTGATATAAACAGTTGACACAAAATCCTATTTTAGAAAATTTTCTATATACTGTGTAAGAGCATAGCATACAGAAAAATATTTTAATTTTATCTTTCAAATAAGACAAGACAGTTTTTAAAATTAACAATATTGTTTAGAATGAAAATCTATATCTATACTAATATTATAAAGAGGTAAAGTTTGTAAGTTTGGATGTAGGAGGTAATCTCCACAACTACTCATCCAATTTCAAAAATTCTTTCACCAATATTTAGAATGGACCTTCAGAGTGGACATAGGCTTTATATTATTCTGCTAAACATTCATATAAATTAAAAGATATCATCTAGGTAAGTGTTATATTTTTGGTGTCAGTGGGTGGCAAAGGACAAGATATGTATGTATACAAGATAGGTAACAGCGTGGAGCAATTGCGTGGTCACAAGATACACAGTGCACGTGTCCAAACTTGTGATATATAAAATTACATGTCCTGACTGATTCATCATCGCCCAGAGCAAACCGCTGAACCTAGAGGTGAGATTTGGTACACAGTTAGGGTACATCATGAAAATGCACACTAAGAAGAAATTTTTCGAAATTCCCCACGGGGGAGGGGGAGAGGGTTATGGCTTAACCTGAAGAACATCTACTGTAGTATTTTAGAAGCAATTTTTTGTTTTCATAGTAACAACTAACGTTGAGAATCTCAGTGAAGTATCGAGGGAGGGTTATTTCTATCAAATTGCAAATTTCGCATGAGTGAAGCCGTGGGTAACAGCTAGTATTTTTATAAATCAATAAATAAGAAATTATAATAAGGGATTATTCTTTGCATATCTTACTGAAATATATCTTGTCTTTAGTGATCTTCAAAAGATAATTAATGAGATAATTGGTAGAAATTTGGAAAATAATTTTAGATTGTCATATTGTATCAAGTGTCTTTACATTCAGAGAAAATCATATACTGTAATAATAAACCTTATAGAGGAATTATCAAATTCTTGTATCATAATTTTCATACACAACTGATGTAAATTTGTCTGTTTATAATTCATAGGATAATTATATGTTTCATTCCATTTAAAAAATACCATTACATGTACTGTATGTACTTTCATATTTGAAACTGTTTGTTGCTTTACTCAATAAGCTTTTTCAAATCACTATCCAGGCCAAATAAGTGAAAAACCATCTTTTCAAAATCTAACAAATTTTTTGCAATGTTTTTTTAGAATCTACAATCAACTTCTCTTTGCACTTTTGAATAGAAATTATACTATTATTAAATATCTCCAAAAAATTGGTTTCAGATTTGAATTCCAAATTTTTTTCTTCTCGTACTGAAAATTTCTTGTGTCCATTTAAACCGTTAACTATCATTTTTAATTTAAGCTTTTTTGTTCTCCAATATGTAATTATCATATTTTTCCAGCAATTTTTTGTGGCTTGGAAAAATAAAGCTCAGTGTCAAAGGGCAATGCACTTGACACTGGCCTTGATCCTTCCAAGTCACAGATTTATATTTTAACACAATAATTTCTCTTTTCTACTATTACTTTTTAAATTCAGTTCAAAAATACAGTTTGTGTATTGTTTCATTTCATAAATGTTCTAATAACTAACAAAACAAAAAAAGTATTTGACAGATTGCTGAAATGGTGAATAAACTTATAGCAATTTGTTTAATACATTACAGAACAATATAAAAAAGATAAACTTTGAAACCTTCAAGCAACAACAAAACACGATGGTGGAAATGTGATGGATGTGTGGTTGTACATATTGGTACAAAGTTGGAAACTTGAATTTTATAAAAGGTGCAATGAATAAGTTTATCTATTGATAACTTGATATTTTGAAAAATAATTTTAGTGCTGAAAACATGGAGTCAGAAAATGACTTTCCATTCTACCAAGACAATAACCCAAATATACAGCGTATTTAGTCAAAGAACGGCTAGTCTACAATTGTCTTGGGTAAATTAAAAACTCTAACAGACATCCGATTTAAATATTATTGAGAATTTGTGGGCAAAACTTAAAACTAACGTGCAAAAATACCATATATATCAAAAAGATCTGAAAAGACTTGAAAGAAAAAGCACTGGCAACAGTTTCATCCAATTGCACAGAAAAAAAAATGGGTGAAATCAATGCCAACATGTCTGAGAATGACAATATAGAATAAGGGAAATGCAATAAAATATTAGAATAATAAGTATTAGATGTTTAATGTGGCTTTGAATTTTCAATTTGTATCATTTTCATAGAGGGTTCTGTTTCAGTTGCTTATACGAAAATATGTTGTTTATAACACAATTTAGTTAAGTAATAAATGTTATATTTATAATGTTTTCGAACTTTTCCTATAAAACGTTTAGCTGTACCCTAAAACGTTAAGTGTACCCTTTTCAATGTGAGCTACCGTATATCATTTTTACATATTTGATATAAATGAAAGGTCGAGTTTGCAAGATTAGTCCACACAAGCTTTATTTTCTCAATATGGGATGGGATTCTTTTCAACGATAGTTACCAAACTGTAAATAACGCTATTGTAGCGTTATTTGCAATTATCATTTTAATAATAATGTGGTCGAATCGCATAAATAAAATGACATCACGTTATAAAACCTTTTTGACGTTCTTAATTAATCACCAAATTATGTTTACATTTCGGTCACGGATGCTGCACCGAAATGTTCTCGCCGAGTAACAGTCGAAATTTAAAAAAGTGTAAGTATATAGATTTAAATAAAGCGTTAAGCGTTTTGTAACGGCAAAATAAACAGTCAAAATTAACTGAAGACGGCGCCTCCAGTGGAAAGCGCGACAACTAAGCAAGGAAGAACGGCCGAACGGCGGCGCTACTGGCACGAGAAGACGCCACGCACGAGCGTAACGCCATTTGTCCGAGAACAAAAAGCGGCGGGAGAAAGCGTCGTTTTCCGTTTTTCTAAGAAAGACTACGGTCAAAATAAAAGGCTAAGGAGAAGGAAAGTTCTTTCGGAAAGCGCGGTTGAAACCGAGGCGCAAAAGAGCCGTGACGGACGACGGAAACGGCTCGGTTTCGAGCAACGCCGAATTTCGTCGATGCGCCGGGATAACAAAGATGGCGGAAGAACGGTCGGAGGACGAAGCAAGACCTCTGCAAAAGCCGAAAGAGATCGGAAACACCGCCATGTACCCATCAGTCGTCTTTTGTCATCCAGTCACGGCGGCAAATAATCCTTATTTCCGAAATTCGGACGGTGGGAGACCACCGTTTCGAAGACGACGACGACGCCGGGCATAATGGCGGACCTTCTTCCATTTCTCAGCCTTTCCGGCGGCGAAGAGTAGCGACCGCACAAAGAGACGGAAGGCGACGCGACTATGCGCCTTTCCTTTTCGCGTCCAGCAGGAAAAAAGGGCATTTCGGTGGGACCGAACCACACCGAAAGGCAGCGAAAGGAACGATGGCGCAGACGAAATCCAGCCGAAATTCTTCCTTTATTTAAAACACCGACCGATCAATGGTACCGACGAACTTTCGTCCAATGAAACCCTACGGCCGGAGGTGAGATGATCGAATCAAGATGGCAACCTCCGACCTCCTTTTCTCGGACCGTCTTTTCCGACCTCGGCACGTGCGCTTTCATTTCTTTCGCGACTTCGAAGATCCGACGGGGCCCGTGGACCGCGTCGCGCCACGCAGTCAATCGGACCACGTGGCCGTTCGCTTTGGCGGCGGGCTCCGAGAGAAAGAAAGAGCTCGGCCCGCTAGCCGACTCCGACGACGGGCCGAGTCTAGTACGCGGACGAAAGGGTCCGACGAAGAAATCGAGAAAAGGAAAGAAAAGTCACCTGCGAGGGCGTTCTTCCACGCTTTTCCAACTCGATTCTCTTCTCCATGGTCTGGTCTCCGGCGAAGCGAGGAGCGGAGCGACGAGTCCCACCGAGCGCGTCTACTCGCAAAGTGCCAGAAAGGTTCGCCACGGCCGCACCGCGGGAAGCGCGGCAACTCCAATTGGTCCTCAGAGGGGTCCGACATTGCTCGGTCGGCCGGAGTACGCGTACCGCTCGGCAGCTCCGACTCGTGTCGATTGGTTGGGAGACGTTCGAATCGACCAATGGTGGAGCTGGGGTCTGAGTGATAAAGGGGGAAGGACGCCGCTTGGCGTCAGAGACGGAGAGAAGTCGTCGTTTCGTAGATCTTTCAGTCGAAAGCAGAATTATAATCATCGGAATGAACGACGTTGCTAGGTCCGAAACGCGGAAAATGTTTTGCGTTTCGGTCTCGTAGTGAATCGAACTCTACAAGATATAAATGGCGTCGGGCAAATGATAGTGGCCGATCTGTTGCCTTCCATAATGGACGGTTAAACCGACCATTTTTCGCCGACGCCATCTTTATCTGTTAGAAGGGATCCGTGCATCTCCTTTTTGAGCCATTTCGTATTTCACTTCCTACTTTATTGCCCCTACCGAACGCCTTTCCCTCAGATTCGGAAATAACAGTCGCTTCGGACGCCATTTTCTTAAGATCGATAACCGTCGGTCGTTCTCGGACGAGTGGGAGGAAAAGAGGAACGGTCGTCCGACTGCCGGACGACCGACACGCGCGTCGTCTTTACGAGAAGAAAGGAACCAAAGAGTCTCCTTTCTTCTCCAACCGACGCCATCTTGGAGGAGAGAATAGACCGTCGATCCAGATATACGTCGGTTGGTGTCCGGGCAGGTGTCGGAACCGAAACAGCTGTCTGTAAACGAGGCACCCGGCGGAAACGTTGGATTCGACATCGTTATTTTCAGCCTGTCGCCGGTTTCCGAAGCGCAAAAAGTTACGACGAACGACTTCTTTACCGGCATTATTACGCGGAAGCGGCATCCTTAATAACATTGGATCTCGAACCGCTGCCGACTGGTTGCTAGGAGACGATCCGTTTTTAACGGCTGTCACGTGACTCGGAGGTCTCCATCTTTGTTTCTACTTTCACCCAGATCGTTGTCATTCCGTCGACGATCGGGACAAATAATCGTAACCGTGTCGAGTAAAAACACTCGGAGGCTTACCCCATGTCTCACCCGCCGTTCTCGGGACGGGGCCGTGGTTCGGCGGTCGGCCGATCCGTCCGCCTATTTCTTTGCCTGGGGACGAAGAGCTGTTCATCGGCCGCATCGTCCTTCCGTTGTCTGACGCCCGATGTACTCGACGCGCGCTATTTGTATCGGACACTTTCTGCTTGCATTCCCGTCTCTACCTATTCTGTAATCTTTTTTCGTTTTTATTTACTTTAATCATTCGACTGAATTGGGCGTTGCTCGCCTGTCTTTATTTCCATTCGATTTAAATATTTTTTATTGCGATTGCGCTTTAGAAGGTTTCGTCAATTCCGCGGATCAAATAATACCAACGACCGTGACCTCGTTTGTAAAAATGCGTCCGTCGCCTTCCCGTCTTATTTATAACCGACGCTGGTGACGCCCTCTGGCGCTTAAAAATTCTTTTCAAAAGAATTTTTTTTACATCGAATTTTCTTACCGGTGTAACTCACCGGTTATTCTTATTAAAAGAAAACGTTTATTGACGGAGTAAAATTATGAACGAAAAGTGGAATAAATAAATAAAAAAAAGCTGCGCTTCGACATTTTTTTTTTTTTGTAAAGACTTCACGTACAAAAAGCTTTATTTTTATAAATCGAATATGGTGATTGTTTTCTCTCAATATTTACAGCGCGGTCTATCGTCTCTGCAATAAACAATTGTAAAACTAAGAAAGATACCATTTCCGTTTTTCGGTACGCGCCACAGTTGAATTTAAATTACATTAATTAATTAACAAAAGCCCTGTTAATTGACATTCGCGTAATTTAAATGGCATTCAAGAATTCGTGTTTAAATATGCTTATATCAATAAATTTTTGTCATTTAATTTAATAGTAATAATTGTTAATACTAGGTATCTATTAATTAAACTAAAGCTAATAATTAAATTTAAAAAATAATAATGATATGGACACACTGCATGGAGCTTAATACGAATTTACGATCCTGCTAATGATTTCCTATTTGCCAACGGAGTTGCTGAATAACGGAAAGAATATTCCGAAATTTTAGGTTGATTTGGGATGTTTTCGGTAATGGTAACAGACCTAAGTTGATGAATAAGGCATAGCCTCTTTTAACCCTGTAGTGCCAATAGGCGGGGCAGGGCAAGAGTCCCTTATGAGACTTAGGGCCTATAAAATGGTAACTTTTAAATCGATCCTTCATAATTTGAACGTTTTGTTCGACCATACCATTGGTTGCTGGATGTTCCTGCGCAATAAACTTTTGTTTATTTTATTCATGTGGCAATAACATTTAAATGATTCTCTGGTAGAAAAGGAAGCATTTCCGATACCATAATAATTCGATAATCGTGAGTTCAGAAAATTTCATTTATAAAATAGAAAGTGTATTGTGTTTGTGCTTCACGAAGTATTTTAATTTTCGTCCAGCAAGATTTTATCCATAAGAAGAAATGATAAAAGTCTTCGAAAGGATCTAGCGTAGTAGACGTAAATTCGATCCAACTTATTAGCAGGAGAGTTCCAATGACGAACGAATTGTGTTTGATGAGCATTCTTCACAAGATTTCAGAAGTTTTTCTATACTATTCTACTATGCTATAACTAGTGTTCAGGTGGCCGAAGAAATGCTTTCTCAAGGCGAATCGTTCTTAAAACGCATCATTACGCGTGAAGAAACACCAATTTACGCTTTTGACACCGAAACAGTTCGACAATCAATAATGGCGCTCGAAAGATGAAGCGAGACCATGTCAAAAATCAAGATCGTGTTGACTTTTCTTCGATTGTTTTCGTTGTTGTACTGTACAATACGAATCCCTTTCCGACTGGCAAAGTGTCAATAAAGGATATTATTTAAGCGTTTTGCATCGTTTGAATGAAGCAATTCGTAGAAACCAACCCAATTCGTGGAGAGAAAACTCGTGGATTTTGCACCATAATAATGTACCTGCTCGTAATGATCTCGTTGTTCGTGAATTTTTGGCTAAAAATTCAAAATACGGTTCCGCAAGTCCGTATTCACCTGACATTTTCCTGTTTTTTCGACTAAAATTTTCGCTTTGTGGTAACCCTTTTGAGTCAATTGAAACCATAAAATAAATTTCGCTGCGAGTTATGAAGGAGTTCCACGAAAATAAAGTCATTTTCGGTCATGTTTCGAGGATTGAAAAAACCGTTGGCATAAATACATTGCAATGGGAGAAGACTACTTTCAAGGGGTGAAATAGATTTTGATGAGTAAATTTAAATCTTGCATTATAGAAATTATTATAGAAATTTTATTATAGAAATTGAATTTTTCTTATCAAACAAAACGGGGTCTGAGTGATAAAGGGGGAAGGACGCCGCTTGGCGTCAGAGACGGAGAGAAGTCGTCGTTTCGTAGATCTTTCAGTCGAAAGCAGAATTATNAAGATGAGTACATCTGGAGTTATTCAATCACTTCAGTTATACATCACAATTTATGATGGATTATCACATTCAGTATTTCTATATCATTGAAAATTTAGCTAAATAAAAAAATTTTTATTCAATTTTATATGCAAATAAGAAATTTTATTATAGAAATTGAATTTTTCTTATCAAACAAAACATGTTAACGAATTTTCATCCATTTTGAGACTCGTGTTATCACTGATCCTATTTTCTTCTGAAATTTTAATGATTTCCAGTTGTCCATACAATTTACTTTTTATTATTTCTGGAACAGTTTTAATTATCTTTATTGACTCCTTGTTTATGTTACAGCTAAACTGAATTTAATGTTTAGCCAGGCTACTGCTGATGACTGGAAATAATAATTGTATAAATATGTTCACTAAACCTAGCTTGTAACTTTCTCCCAGTTTCACCTATATCATTTTTCATAAATGAACAAGCGAATTTACATATTACTTTACCCCGTTCTGATATATCAGTTTTATTATTAATACTAGCTGCAAGGACCCGCTTTGCTGGGTTTTTATTTGTATGTAATATAGTTATATATATATATACAGTGGCGGCCTTAGGGAGTGGCGAGCAGGGCAATGGACCGGGGCCTCGCGCAACAACCAAGTAGAAAAAAGTTGATATTTAAAACTTTTTATTTTATCCTTGGCTATTAGTTATAACAATAAAATAAATTTAATTTATAATACAGTATATATTAATAAGTGCCTACTATTTCAATTCACATATTTTGCACAAAGGACAAGGGCCTCGCAAAGATCTGCCGCCCAGGGCCTCGCAATGGATAAGGCCGCCGCTGATT